>NC_134491.1:30293167-30400894 GCF_040206685.1 Ascaphus truei
GAAGAAAAAAAGCCACTTGAATTAATCCATTTTTTGTCATAACCTTGTTTTGGTTATGTTATCGCGGTATGAATAATAGGAACCAGTGAGTGATAGAACATGAAGTGGAACGACTGTCGGTGAGAGAACGTTCGCTGAGTAATAATGAGGCTGGAACTGGAACAGGTTGTTCTATACATGACATGGGAAAGGGTCTATTCAATAAATAGTGACTCCCAAATAAAACGTTGTGAACTGGTGAAAGCTTCTATGCACAAATTTTGCTTCTGAAACGAAATGGCTTTGAATGCAGTTACCAGTCGTACAAGCGCACTTATTTTATACCTAACACGTCTCTTGCTTTGCTTAGGTGAGTTTTCTGCCTCTGATACTTCCCTAACAGACATCCACGATCAAAGGAGGCAAACCATGGCCGACCCTGGCCTCATGCCCCTACCAGATGGTGCTTCTGACCTGGAGTGGTCAAACCTGGTAGATGCTGCCAAAGCCTTTGAGGGTAGGAATTTACATCCACTTAGCAGCACTGGTTAGCAAACCGTCCCTTCTGTTTGTTTATGCACTTCTGTTAATTCGAGTACATACAGTACTGTTACTGTGCAGAGGTATAGCAAGTTGTTTATTGAGAACTCTATCTCCCTTTCATAATCTTATACTTTGTGGGCAGAGGACTATATGCTGTAGAAGTATATCGTATAAGTATATACCAAGTGAGAGAGAAGAAACATTTTCACACTGTCGCCTTTTTTGCTACTGACATTACTGTGCCATCTAATTAGAACAAGTTTTGCGCATCCAATTTAATTCATCGTCTGTTATCGTTACTCTCACTGGGAATCAAGCAATTCTTTTCTTTTTTTTTTTTTAATTGTTGTCAAGAAATAAGCTCCCCACCCACACAATACAAATGCATATGAGCTTAGTTGCATCTTCTAAATATGCTTTTAGGTTGTGTTGGGGAATAACAATTTAAAAATAAATTAAAAGTATACATTCTAACATTTGTTTCTGCTGTACCTCTAGCATGAAATATAGCGTTTTATAAAGGTTTCCCCATTTTTTGTCCCTTTTCAGAATAGAGACCCTAGCATTTAAATTTTGTTTTATAACAAGTAGATTAAAATAATTGCATTCACCGCCATAAAATAGAACACCACCACTACGTTTTAGGTCACAACACCCACAGGAGCGTCTTATATATGTTTTTTTAATGTTTTGGAACTGTGGAATATCAGATTATAGATTTCTGGGAAGTGTATAAATTTGACCTTGTCTCTTGTTATTGGAAATATTGACTTTGCTGCATGACTTTAATTGAACGCTTTGCTGCGATTTGGGAGGGATTACATTACAAGTTTACTAGGAGGGAGGATAATTAACACGATCAGGAATATATGACAAAAATAGAAAAGGTGAGTGATGAAGTAATAAAACCGCGAAGTCCAAGAGAGAAGAAAGGACAGTGACAATATCAATATCGGCAGAATAAAAAGTGTGGTGATGTTGAGGCTTAACATGTTGTCATGGTCTGCCTTTTTAGGGGCAGTACTCGAAGTGTGAGCAACTCCAAAGTATGAATGAATCAGACGCTTCTATTCAGTGTAGAGAGCTGGGGTTTAATGCACTGCTAACTGTGCAAGTTCACTTCTCACTATAGTGAATAAGTGTGAAAGGAGAGGAATTAGCATGTTAATTGTGTAGGTGAGAGTTCATTAGTGTTTCTTTTTATCATTTAGTCCAAAGAGCCACAATCTTTGCTCCTACGGATGATGAGCACAGACCTGTGAGCGCTGCTTCTGGGGGTGATCAGTCTGAGGGACAGACAACACCTCAAACCATCCCTTACTTTGGGTATGACACTCTGGAATGCTGTTACTATTTGCACATGTAGTACTATGCTTATAATGGGATCAGTAATGTCATGTACGAATGAATGCCTCCATATATTGTTGGTTTGATATAATAAGCCATCCAATAATGTATCCTCTGGGGTACAATATAGTGCTTCAGATACCCGATTGACATGCCTGGTTTTGACTTAACACCTGGATTGCAGAACCAAGTTCAAGAAACTGCACTACTACAGTATCACAGGTGAATGAAAGCCTATTACAGAGAACACAGTCCCCATTCTTACAGCAGCAACCTTTCTTCTCTCCCCTTCTCTCCTTCCCACCCTTTTCTCACCCCCAACCCTTTTCTCACCCCCAACCCTTTTCTCGCCCCCCACC
Organism: Ascaphus truei; assembly: GCF_040206685.1. Lineage (NCBI taxonomy): Eukaryota > Metazoa > Chordata > Amphibia > Anura > Ascaphidae > Ascaphus > Ascaphus truei. The sequence continues at coordinate 30,295,396 of NC_134491.1, forward strand.
CTTTTCTCACCCCACCCACCCTTTTCTCACCCCACCCACCCCTTTGTCCCCCATACCCCTCCCCCCTTTCCCCACAGAAGCCTGTATCAGTTTAACTCATATAGTGTTCTATGTAGTATCTTACCCCATGAGCATGTCCTGCTTTGACTATATATATATATTGTGTGTGTGTGTGATATATATATATATCATTTTTTCTGGTGTTCCCTGGAGCTCATCTGTGGTCTATCAGCCCCAGTGATATTTGTAGCTTTTTAGTGATTTAGTTATATATATTTTTTTAGCAATTATAAATGTTATTCGTGGCAAATTGTCTGACTTTATTTCCCTGCAGGATGGAGTCTCCAACCACACTCACTACAAAGGTAGAGCAACTGGAGAACATGCTGAAAATGCTCCAATACGACCTGAAAAAGGTAACTTATTACAAGAATGTCTTCTCTATAGACAAGTAAAACTAACACAAAAATCTGACTGCAGTGTTGCCAATATTTGAATATTTGACCTTATCTGCTAAATCAGATAAGCTGTAGTAAAGCACCCCGCATAGATAAAGTAGCTCCAGTAACACCAATGAGAACCACTTAAAGTATTCCTATTGAAACCTTGTGCCTGATTTTTACCTTCGAGCAGTATGGGAAGTTTTTCTATTGTTAGTTAGTCAGTTAGTCACAGGACACTTGCATTTGAGTGCCACAGGCTAGCATTACTAGCATCCATCAACCTACCTATTTAGTGCCTTATCGAGTAATAGGGGTTACCTCCGCTTTTAGTCAGTGTATCCGGTTTAGAAATGCTCATCATGCCCACTACACTTGACACCTGTACCTGTTGTTTTAGGAAAAGGAGGATAAAGCCAATCTTCAGACGGAAGTGCAACGCTTACGAGAAGACAACCTGCGCTTGCAGGAGGAATCCCAGAGTGCCACAGCCAAGCTGAAGAAATTCACAGAATGGGTTTTCAACACCATAGACATGAGCTAATAATGGACAAGTCTAATTGCCACAGGAAACAAGACCTCACATCTATCAGTAACGCTTAGTACTTTAGCTTTAACTGCATCTGGATCAAAATGTACAGATGCAAAAATCCACCTTTCATCTGTCCGCATGGTATGGGCAAATGATCAATATAATCACAGCCTATCGTGCAAAACAAAAACAGGAGTCACTGCTAAAATGTGAAAATGATGTACAGAGTTTAGAAAGCAGACAGTTTGCCAAATCTGGTTACGCGTTTCAGACAATAATCAATGCATGTGAAAAGGTTATTGCTATTTTATTTACATTTCTGTTTAGTTGCTTTTTCTTGGTTCTCTCACTTTTAAACATTTTACTGACAAAATCAGACGAGACGTAACAACACAATAAAGCCAGCGCAAAATGTTATCTAGGATGGGAGCCAGGGGTGCTTCGACTGAGCTGCTGATTGAGCCAACTATGTTGAAGCTGGAATATCCTGAAAACCTGACCTGTATGGGTGGGGGGTGGGCAGCATGAGATCTGGGGTTGAGCTCCCCCTGCTGGAAGCCACTGTGCATCATCTATATTGTATGTGTGTTTTCATACTTTTCCTCTGAGCCGTGTGCATTTTTCTGGTCTGTCTATTAGCATTCAGCTGTATTGTGACATTCCGTTTAATTGTACATCAAAACACCATCTCTTGGTTGTTTAATTTCAGTGCTTCTTTTCTCATTTTTATTTACCCCCTTTAATGCAGATACTTTTTTCCATTTCATTTTTGTAAAACGGCAATAATCCTCACTACGGATATAGCAGAGATTTGGGGATTTTACGTAGAGAATAATATACAGAAATCGTCATGCTGCCATAGAATCGGTTTACTTCTGTTGGAGTTTACAGAACATACAACCTGCTGGTTGTGGAATAAGATGACCCATAGGGCTTGCATTAAAAAGGTTTTGTTCCAATTAGTCTGGGACAGCAGCTCAGGGTGCTGTGATTTTAGCGAGCCTCGTGGCCTTTAGGTTACTGGCATTGTGTAGTTAGGCAGCGTGTCTAGGAGATCAGTGTGTACAGTGCACTGAGACACAATCTGTGCTGTAAAATATCACGTCGGTCCCTGGGGGACCCTTAATTCATGTTGCCCTGTCTTATTTTCAGACACTTTAGACGGTTACTAATGTATATGTACCAGTCTGCATTACACAGAGCACTAATTTGTTTGCATATTTAGACGAGCTTCTCATTTCGTGGCAGCAATGCATTTTTCCATAAAGCTTTGGAAAGAACGCAGTTGTTTGTGGGTTTGGGTACAGCAGTTTGATATAAAATTCTTTTATATATAAATCTTATATTGAGTAGGTTAAAATTAGTTTGAAACAAATCTCAGATATTACTGCAAAACCCACGGTTGGTATTATCCTTGCAAAAAAGGAGATAATAGTTTGAATTAGGTAAAGCGGCGATATTTATAAACACAGACATGCTTAAATTGTTTCAAATGGCAAAGAACGTGCTCATATAACACTTTGAGTTACTCACAAGCATTTTTTTTTTGTTCCAGGTACACAAGATTAAGTATAAATATTATCAAAATGAACAGTTTGAAACTTGCCTATATCTAAATTTGTAAACCAAACCCTATATTTGCTACCAGATTCTATCTAGGCAGAGAGAGATTTATATTTTGTAAGAAAATGTAATTTGTCCTCTGAAGAAAATACAGTATACTGTGGATCGTTATATACAGTATACTGTGCATTGTTATATACAATATACTGTGCATCGATAATACTGTTTGAAACATTGGGGGGGAAGGGGGTTATTTTCTTTGCAATGTTTGAGATTTTTTTTATGGTTAAAAGGCATGTACAGATATATTCTACTCCCCATGTTTGACAATTTGGAAAGTTTGCTGTGTGATGGTTATCCCCCTACAAGAATCATTTGTAGAATTGTTATCATGGAGATCAAAATAGTTTGTGTTTTTTTTTTTTTTTTAATTACTGTATGAAGGAGATTTATATTATAATGCCTGATATTATTTGTAAATTGAATCTTTTGCGAGCATCTCTCGAGTATTCTGAAGTCTTGCTTTTAATTTTTAATATTTTTTTTTGGAGGGGAAGGTACTTGAAGCAGGCTATTTATTAGAGTTTTGCAACAGTTCTTGTATTAAAGGCACCAGAAAAAAAACGTGTAAAATCATGACAATAAAATCGTTTTTCAAAGATTAAGTGTTAAGTTTTATTTATTTCATATTTATCTTGTTTAGTTTATATATAGGTCGTTTGTAACCATGATGCTCACAAGTTTATATGATAACCGGGTTAAATTTAAAAAAAATGCCGGAACAGTGTAATTGACTTCAGTAGAAAGATTCAATCTCCCATAAAGTTATCTCATTTTTCCATCTTGTGGAAAATGGATGTAAATCGCTTCTTGTTGGGAATGCTGGATGCAGCTGGATGCAGCTTACCCGCTACTGATGTTTCTGTTTCACTAATGATGGCACCATAATTACTTACTACAATGTTCAGCTAACAATGTTAATTAGTATCTCTTCTATATATTTTAGAAAGTTGTCTGTGCGCTGAGCATGTGGGCGCCTCTTAAGTCTGAGTCCCCGCTGGCGATGAGTGCGCTCATGCTTGGAGAGCGCTCCAAGCATGAGCGCCGGGTGTCCTGCGGGGACGCAGTCTAAGATATCATTACCACATTTTGTATTATGGTTTCTGAGATCAAGGGGCAGGTTTTTGTCTGTTTGGATACAATTGAATACACGCTTAACTTTTTATTCTGTTATTTCTCTGGTAAACAAAGGGGGGGGGGCCCACTCAGCTATAGAAAGTGGAGGAGAGGAGGCAAGCGCACACTAGAAGCGTCTTTACAAGAGACGCGCGTCAGTGAGCCTGTTGATGTTACTTCCGTTTTGCCGTATCCACGAGGTGGATAGAGGGTCACGCTACTCCCACAATGCTGTGGGCTTCATAGTGCCTGTCTCCCCATAGAACCCCTACTCAGCAGCTCACCCTTACAATAGAATTATACTAGTGAGACCATTTCAATTCGGGTTTAGTGCAGATCTGACGTGGGGGGATCACCTGGTGAGCACTTGTTTTCAGTCTCAGCACTTACCATACCACAGTTCCGTTCCTCTGGCTATACTTGTCGTCTGCTCAGACAATCTTCGGTGTCAAATAAGCTGTGATCACAGAAAACAAACTTTGAGATACATTGCTCGCTATCCTATGTATCATACATCTAATAGAAAAATAAACCGTTATTTGCAATAGAGCAGGGGTGGCCAGCCCCGGCACACGCCCCGGCACACGCCCCGGCACAACTCTTCATAGGAGTACATATGAAGAAAGGGCCCTGGTTTCTCTGTGTGGTATTAGTGATTTAAGCTTCACTTTGTAGGCTTTAGCAAGAGCTTTCTCTCTAGCTGCTCACTACATAGTCGCACACAAGCGCAGTTAAACATGAGATGTCTGTGTGCCAACTTTGCGCGCACACACAAAAAAGTTTGCGCTGCTTAGTACACGGGCCTGAAGTGTCTATAACATTCAGGACCTGGTGAAAATAACATCCATTTTACACAGGACACAAATAAAAAGAAAGTTGCACTTAAATTTTGATTGAATATTTGTACGTAGAGAAGCTGGTGATTTAATTTTGTGCCTGCTACGTCCAACTGCTCTTTTATTGGCACCATGACTTCTCTCATCCATTCTCTTTTCCCATCACCACCAAACCTGTTAAACATCAATACAACCGCTATATATACACATATACACACACACACACATACATACAACCAGTAGATTGTGTGTATGACCCTTTGATAAGCTTCATTTGTATTATCATTACTAATTGGAAGATTTAAGATCAATATGATTTTAATCAGTGTTATCTGGTCGTATTAAAGATAGTTTATCTAGTAGTTGCAGTCAGCAGTGTAGCGAATCAGCTGAATGTGTACTATATCAGTTTTCCACTTGACCAATAAGAAGTGAAGGCGGGTAGCATTTAGTGCAGGGAGCCGGATCATCAATCACTCCTGACAAAGTTGGCAGTAAGCCAACGAAACGCGTCGGGCGAGAGAGAGAAAGGAGGAGAAACAACCACAGACAATCGGAGAATCGTGACGTCAGAGCTGGAGAGAGGCGAGAGACAGAGAAACAAACCCAGACAATCGCAGAATCGTGACGTCAGAGCTGAAGGGAAACAGAGTGCAATTTCCAGCGGCCGCATGAGGAGAGAGCACAAGCCACAACCAAAGGAGCTGAGACGTCCACCGGAGTCTGGAGGAGCAAGAGACTTGTGCAAAGATACCTTTTGATGCCCTGAAATACATTACCAAATGTGAGTGTGCATCCAAAGGGAGTGTTTTATTCTGTTTATATTGTATTAAAGGTTCTTTTACATATTGTCCCTGTTTCTCTTATCCTCACTCAAGATCCAAGTTCACCTGCACCTACAGCTTTATTTACCCACAACTGCTACAGCACGGATGGGCTGATGTCTATCCACTGAATCTGTCAAGCAACCACTCCCTCATTCTGTGCCCGTGTCTTCTGAAGAATCCGGCTTTTTCTTTTAGAGGTTGAGTAGTTGCTTAGATTTTCTGTTTTATTATGTTTTTAAATATCTTTTTCTGCGTAGGCACACTGTTATAGGGCTCATTCTACCAGTGCATATTGCTTGCTCTGTTTGTGCTACTAGCACTTGTTACCACGAGGTGGTGCTGTTGCACTGTTTTTACATTTGGGGAAGCACCTAACAGTTTATTTCTTCTATAAATAATGGTATCGCAACACCTGCAATGCTGGAACTAAACATGTCATTTTAATATTTAGACCTATAGAATAATATATTTAGCATACATTAGTATTTGTTAGTTACAAAAATCGTTCATAAACAAACATAACTGCATCTATTGCATATTTTGGGTTCTGGGACTGATTAGCAGTAGTAGTAATACAATGTGATCCAAGAAAAATCTACAGTGTAAATAATATTTAGTATTTAACATCGTTTTGCTTCATGTTTGACTTTGTAGTCCTAAGAACTGGACGATCAGGCGGAACCACCTGCCAGCTGCTGGACACATTTGCATTACTTGAACATGTCATTGATAGGCTGGCATTGATGACAGCCCCTGAGGAAGTAGAGTTAGTTCTACGAAACGCGTAGGGCTGGTGTTATTTGTCACCCTCTGGACTGCCTACAGTACTTTGCAGGACTTTACTATCATCCGTGTGATCGAGCGGCGAGGTTCGTGTCCGTTTACTTCACGGGCACACGCGCACGGGCGCGCATCAGCTGCCGGGCGGAGAGGGGGAGCAGTGTGAGGGAGGAGGAGCTCCACGCGGTGTCGGCGTGAGTACACCAGTGAGCCTGCTTCCCCCACCGACGCTTTCCCTCACAGAGGAGGAGAGGACGAGCAGTGAGGGTGGAGGAGTAGCTCCACGTGGTGTCGGCGTGAGTACACCGGAGAGCCTGCTTCCCACACCGGCGCCTTCCCGTGAGTGACATCAGGCTGTTCCGGTGACAGTACCAGCGTCACAGAGTAGAGCTCTGTTGGGATTCATCCTGATGTCGATTGGACACTTGCATCTATTCACCTTCGCTCGTTGTCACCCTGCTTCTTGTAAGTAGGGTTCTGATTTTACCATCTCTGGATGATTAGCTGCCCTCCATTGTCAGTTCTGTGGTCCTTGTTTTTATGACATGGTTCATTATTTTTATGAAATTCATTTTATAGTCAGTCACTAAGTGTATGTTTGTCTTTAGTGTAGGCTGACGTTACCCAGCAGTTTCACGCTATGTTTTGTCCCTTCTCTGTTTTTCTCGTTTCATGATCTTTAAGCCATTGTGCTTATCCACTGAAGATCCCGGGACCTGTCATCATTGGACTTTATTTGTCGCCAGGTTATTTTGTTGTTTGTTTGATTTCTGTCTGTACAGGGCAGTAGGTACCAGGCAGCCTATTCTTATATAAGAGTTTATCACTGTTTAAACACATAATTAATTGTAGACACTTTAGCGCTTTTTCACAGTATTTTTTTTGATTGATAGACTGGTGTTACTTGTCCTAGCCACAGTACTGTCATCTTACCATTAACACATCAAAAGTACAATGACCATGGGACAGAGTAATGGAAACTATAAATAATTGTCTTTATTACAGGAGACCAAAAGAAAATTGCAGCGTCAACATGCAGAATAGTTTGGGAAGAGATATCGGAGTGAATACACAACATTGGCTCTCTGATGCACCTCTTTTACAGATCTTACCCAGTCACATCTATATTCATCTAATGAATTACAGCTCAAATATATCATTGATAATAGCTAGAAAACATGGCCTATTCCTGGGTTATTACTGACCAATTATTCATTCTTCTATTGCAATATGTTATACTGCCCTGTGGCTGTAAACTGATTAGTGCAAGACAAGCCTGGTACTTGAGCGAGCTTTTGACTATTAAAGACAAGTGTTTGGGTTAGTGCCTGTTTATTAATAGATAGGTGACATGCTAAGTGACAATTAAGACAGTCTGCACAGTGGCTTGCTATACTGTCTCCATATTAAATACACTGCAGGTCTGAGATTGTGCAAACATTTCTGCATTCAATAGGCCAACTTGATAAAGATGCTTGTTGCATATGACCGAAATAGAAGGAACATAAACAATTAAGGAGCCAAAAAACACAAATCCTAAATGGTCATCTTTCTAAAACGTATTTATTTATTTCACCCCTGATCGCTGCAGTGGAATTGGTTCAGAATTCTCTCCAATTAGGTATGAAACCCAAATCACGATCAACTAGGAACATCAAAAACAAAGGCAGTGGCCTACTACTGTATATCAACAGTATCGTACAGAATATGGGTTTATTTCGTGTAAAGGGTGGGTAATCCTGCTACACAAGTGTAATGATGTCTTCTACTAGTGAAAAGACGAGTGGTGCTAGCTACGATCTAGGTATATAACATAGGTAAAGAGATCCTTTATGCTGCACACTTGCAGGCCCTGGGGAAAAGGTTAAGTGAAGTTAACTTAATACAAATCATTTTAATGATATTGATCTAAAAATTAGTGCATTGACAATATCGTAGCAATAAAATCATATAAAAGTGAGGAGGGGGAGAGAGAGCCAGTGATCGTGGGCACAGGAACACCGTGTTCATGTATATTGTATTGTAATGTATCCAGAGACTGCAATCTAAGATAAGTAATCTCCTAATGGTATGGTACTAGGGTGTAGGGTATTAGGGTGTCACCCAGAAGTACACCTGCTAATGATACAAACAGGTATAGAAAGCTCAGTCTAGAACAATTGAGTTAAAATATACAATACAGACCTAATGGCCAAAAAGACCTGATGATATGTTATACTGATTACCCACAGAGTAAAATCTAGCTATTGGATAATATTAAGTATGTAAGTATATTATAGTGATTAAAGAACCCCATAGCTGCCTCTGCTGACATTATACTAGCAATATCATTAAAATCATTTTTATTAAGCTAATTTCACCTGACCTTTTCCTGGGGGGTATCTGTGTGCAGCATAAAGGATCTCTTTTCTTTGTCTTTACCTATGTTTTATTTGTTGCTCATAAAAAGCATTGCAGCTATTGCACAAGTCTTAGGCTGTGACACTGCTCATGCTTGAGAGCGGGGACATTACCAGCTCTCCAAGCATGAGCACCGGGTGTCCTGGCTATTTCGCAAACGCGCGGGGGGCCGTTGCGGGCAAGTTGTGCGCGCATGAAAGTAAATGTTTTTTGTTTACTCAAGTGCCAAGCTTGGGTGAGCGTGTGCGCCCACGCACGAACGTGCGCACCGTGTGAGCGGAGATGGGACAATTTGAATTGCCGAATCTAAACTCGGCAAGCGCCGCGCGCTCAGCATGCTCAGGTTTTTAGTTTGCTATAGTGAAGCTATTCCTGCAATGTGAAATTGGTATTTGCACTGTATGTGTTTAGTCAGTAGATGGCAGAATAAGCAGATAAGAGTATTGAGCTTTGCAGAACCATCACCTGGAGCACCCTGGTATGAGATATAATATATATATATATATATATATATATATATATATATATATATATATATATATATATATATATATATATATATATATATATATATTGTGAAGACCTACTCTTAGTCTCAAATAAGCAGAGACAGTACAACCAACCTCACACTGAAGAGACCCACAAGGTCGAAACAGTCTGTCTGTGAGTGTGTTTACTGGCTTTGTATCTCATCCCAGGTCATGTTTAAAAGCTGTGTTTAAAGCAGCATGCATTGGCTTAAGGGTTGTGCATGTAATGTGAGCTTGAGACAAAAGGTGGCACTGTGTGCTCATTTGCATGTCATTCCCCAGAATCCCTTGCAGCAGTGGAAGTGCTGTGAGCTGGGTGATCATGGTGAAAGGCGGGGTTGCAGATCTGTCTAAGACATGCAAATGAGCATACAGTAATATTTCCATTTGCTATATATATATATATATATATATATATATATATATATATATATATATATATATATATATATATACCCACACACCCCACACACACACACGTTTGGCACTGTTTAAATGTAGAAATTATCTCATTTAAAAGTAGAAATTACCTAAATTCAACAAATAAGGCAAATACTCTACAAATATATAGATCCAATTATCATTGAGTATATGCACCATTAATTCTGCAAGAACGAAAAGCTAAATAAATCAATTTATCATTATACAAACAATAATGTTTTGATAATCTAATCACTATTACCATAATAACACATTTTGATAAACTCATTTAATTATGTGACGATTCATTTGTTGCAAAATAGTTTGTTCAATTGTAAAATATAATGATACCATGTTCTAGATTTGAAATGTGATGATGTTTGAAATGATGTTTTGTATTGTATTTAAATTCTACAATCTCTTCAGTAAAAAAAATGGATGCAAAGTGGATATTTAGGCTACATGTAGAATAGTGGTAGCGACCACTCAGTAATTGTCTGATATCTTCACACTTCTACAGATATAATACAGATGCACACACATTTACTAAACTGTGATAAGCCCTAAACCAGCTATTCCCCCCAAAAAATCTTTGGGGCTAAAAATTTTTAAAGTGTCAGACACTTTCTTTGTCCTTGATTTCCAAGCGCTCCACAGGGTCACATGACCCTTCAATAACCAATGGGGAGAGAGAGAGAGGCAGACACAGAATGGGTAGAGAGAGACAGTATTGGATGAGCGGAGAGAGAAGGGGGAGGAGAGGTGGGAAGGGGAGGAGGGAGAGAGGTGGGAAGGGGAGGAGGGAGAGGTGGGCACGGGGGAGAGAGGTGGGAAGGGGAGAAGGGAGAGAGGTGGGAAGGGGAGGAGGGAGAAAGGTGGGAAGGGGAGGAGGGAGAGAGGTGGGCACGGGGGGAGAGAGGTGGGCACGGGGGGAGAGAGGTGGGCACGGGGGGAGAGAGGAGGAGGAGGGAGAAGTGTGCACGGGGGGAGAGGAAGGAAGTGGGGGAGAGAGGTGGGAAGGGGGAAGTGGGGGAGAGAGAGGAGGGAAGCGGGGGAGAGAGGTGGGAAGGGGAAAGTGGGGGAGAGAGAGGAGGGAAGTGGGGGAGAGAGACACGCCCCCTCCTTTAAATGTCACGCCCCACCGCCTGCTCTCGAAGTTGTGAAGGACATGCTTGGAGAGGTGGTGACATCACCGCTCAAGCATGAGGCGCTCAGCGGCAGCGTGGCCGCAGCCTAAATCTCTAGCAAGGAATACTTGTGACCTTTATATTTTCCCCATAAATGTAAAGCGACCCAGATATCACCCAGAACGTCCGGTGTCTGCCGCTAGGGTGGACCCCTACACACTGCTCCACAAGCAGGGACTTGGGGGAAGGGGGTGTTGAGAGAGACTAGCAGGGGAGGGTGGCTGGGGAGGAGAAAGATCTCTATCTCAATATCTTGTATAGCGCATACACAGAGCGAACCCGGCTCCCATGCACTTCTAGCAACGTCTAGCAGAGAATATTTGCTGGAAACCGTGGTCCTTCAAATTTCCCCCATAAATGAACAGATGTAATAAAGACTAAAGTCTTCTGTGCCGTTGCCATGAGCGGTCAAGGCACCAAAGGATTAACGCTGTATCGGTCCCATTCGGAAACATGGACCCCCTGCTACTCAATCGCGGAAATTCTCCCGTCCCCCAGTTTGCGCACCGTTGATATATATGATTCAATGCAGGAAATGTGGCCAATGATGCAACGCTGGTGAAACCAGCCAAAATTTCAAACCAGAATGAAAATACACAGACACACAATAACACACCGTGAAGAAGGAAGATACTGCACAGACACACAATAACACACCGTGAAGAAGGAAGATACTGCACAGACACACAATAACACACCATGAAGAAGGAAGATACTGCACAGACACACAATAACACACCGTGAAGAAGGAAGATACTGCACAGACACACAATAACACACCATGAAGAAGGAAGATACTGCACAGACGCACAATAACACACCGTGAAGAAGGAAGATACTGCACAGACGCACAATAACACACCGTGAAGAAGGAAGATACTGCACAGACACACAATAACACACCGTGAAGAAGGAAGATACTGCACAGACGCACAATAACACACCGTGAAGAAGGAAGATACTGCACAGACGCACAATAACACACCGTGAAGAAGGAAGATACTGCACAGACGCACAATAACACACCGTGAAGAAGGAAGATACTGCACAGACGCACAATAACACACCGTGAAGAAGGAAGATACTGCACAGACACACAATAACACACCGTGAAGAAGGAAGATACTGCACAGACACACAACACACCGTGAAGAAGGAAGATACTGCACAGACACACAATAACACACCGTGAAGAAGGAAGATACTGCACAGACGCATAATAACACACCGTGAAGAAGGAAGATACTGCACAGACGCACAATAACACACCGTGAAGAAGGAAGATACTGCACAGACGCACAATAACACACCGTGAAGAAGGAAGATACTGCACAGACGCACAATAACACACCGTGAAGAAGGAAGATACTGCACAGACGCACAATAACACACCGTGAAGAAGGAAGATACTGCACAGACACACAATAACACACCGTGAAGAAGGAAGATACTGCACAGACACACAACACACCGTGAAGAAGGAAGATACTGCACAGACACACAATAACACACCGTGAAGAAGGAAGATACTGCACAGACGCACAATAACACACCGTGAAGAAGGAAGATACTGCACAGACGCACAATAACACACCGTGAAGAAGGAAGATACTGCACAGATACACAATAACACACCGTGAAGAAGGAAGATACTGCACAGACACACATTAGCACACCGTGAAGAAGGAAGATACTGCACAGACACAATAACACACCATGAAGAAGGAAGATACTGCACAGACACACATTAGCACACCGTGAAGAAGGAAGATACTGCACAGACACAATAACACACCATGAAGAAGGAAGATACTGCACAGACACAATAACACACCATGAAGAAGGAAGATACTGCATAGACACACAATAACACACCATGAAGAAGGAAGATACTGCACAGACACACATTAGCACACCGTGAAGACGGAAGATACTGCACAGACACACAATAACACACCATGAAGAAGGAAGATACTGCACTGCAGTGGGACACCACTTCTCACAGCCAAATTATTCCATTAATTATTTAAAATCCAAATCTTTAAAGGTATGTTTAATACCACTCAACAGAAAACATTTGAACTCAAAATCATAATGCTCTTTGACGCACACACACACACACACAATACTGATCAGAGGTTTCTTACACACTAAGAGAATGTTTTGTGATCTTTCTCCTTGCCACCTGTGTTAAACTCATGAAATATTTTGTAAATCAGGATTACTTGACCTGAAAAAGAGAGAGAACGCTTGAAAGCTTGTCCTAAACTATCAATTGGTCCAAGTAAAAAAAGGTATCACCTCATACTGAAGTACTCATTTATTTTGCGCTATCACAACTGAACTAACACTGCTATTTCTTTTTAATTCAATAGCCTTATTATATGAAGTCTACAATGCTCAGGATGGTCCCAATGCATATCCCTGAAGTGTTCAAAACTCAGCAACACGTCATACTTGTTTCTAGTTCTCACAGCAGGAAACGTGCGGTAGCATAAACAGGGTGGTAAGCCCAGCAGGAACTAATGCTGTTTTCGTTTTTCTTACTATGCCCAGCATGAGATCAGATTTGTTTAGTTCAGAGACTTGGGCTGTCCAGAATGACACCGGACACCAGCTGATGGTAACGTCTTGACCTCCCTGCTAATTTTGTAAATAAAATCCTCCTGAGGCTTCCTTTGCATTCAAAGCATCAGAGCAGGTATATGCAAAAACATGGCGTTTCAGTAGACACGTCCTCTCCTCAGACCATACACGAGGTGTATGGTCTGAGGCCAGGTCGTGTCTTCTGAAACGCCAAGTTTTTGCATATACCTGCTCTGATGCTTTGAATACAAAGGAAGCCTCAGGAGAATTTTTATCCTCAGGACGGGGGGGGGGGGAAATCTACCCGTGGTGGAATCAGAAGTCACTTCTAACCACGCCAAACTGACGAAAAAGGGAAGATGAGGAACCAGAGGAGGAAGAGTAATCCAGGAGAAGGAAAACGGCAGGAGACTGAGAAATCTAGCTATTGATGGGACCCGGGTGGTAAAGACGTCTGTCACCACGCTCGTGAGTGCCTGCAAACCGAGGAACAGTTGTATACCGTGTGACTGCCACTCCTACACTGCTCTACTACAGCTGAGCTAAGCTTTGGATTACGGACAACAGTTGTTTGCTGGATTCTATCCTCCTATGGACATTCTGGAGGTCTCAATACTGGATGTGGACTCCCTGCAGATGAGTTCCTAACCATCAGAGAAAATCTATCTCTAAATGCGCATTTTCTAGCTCCCTTTGTGAGTGTGCTAACTCCGATTCTTTTTATATTGGCAATAAATGTTAGACAGATTTATACTATGGGTGTATGTATGTATATATGTATGTATATATATATATATATATATATACACACACATACACACACACACACTATATATAATAAATGAAAACCTAATAAAATCATCTAAGTATCTAAATGAAAGTATATATAAAACCAAAATATAATAGATAAAAGATTATAAAATAAATCAAATGTCAAAGGAAATCAAAATATATCCAACAGAAATCTATTAGATCTGTGTAGTGTCACACTATGCCAGCTATAAAGTGAACTATAGTAACAATCTACACTAAAATATAACAATATAGGATAACTAAAGTAATGTAGCAATACTGCAACAAAAAGTTATTCACAAGTGATAGTCTTTCTCCTCTACAAATAACCTGCAAAGATAAACAGCACATAACATGCCTAATTATAACCTTTAGGACAGCCCTGTGCCATCTGATCAGTTATTGACCACACAAGTCATCAATTGGCACAGGAGCCGTCCGGTTGGATCCCTGCATGTTTGGCAGGGAGACCCTGTATATTGCCATGTGGTAACATGTAGTATGAGTGACCTGTGCCATCTGACCCATGTGACAGGAGCCATCAGATTTTGGCATGACAAATCAATGAAGGCAATCAGAAGCTTCTGATCACGGTTGGATGACACTAGTCTGGTAGTACATGTCCCTCCTACTTTGTGAGAGATCAAGTGAGGCAATGAGAGGGATATTGAGCGAGCTGACCCCTGGTGAGTCAATCACAGTGGTCAGTTGTCCCATTTCTCCCCCCCCCCTACTTTGTGCTTTGGAAAACCAAGGGAGGCAAAGTAGGGGTGGGGGCTGTACTATGTGACCACTGTAAATGGCCACAGCAGCGATCAGATGGGCCATGAACCCTCTCAGTACCTCCCTCTGTGTTTGGGAGAGTGTGTCCTTTTACATTTGTGACATAGTACCAGACGCTCCTAGTCTGCTACTTTGTCCAGTCACGCAGTGTGTATGCTTTCTCTACCTTCACTGCCTTTTAAACTGACACAACGGGTTTATTACGCCTTCTGGAGAAATCATATGCAACTTTGAAGCAGATTGTTTTTATTATGTGCACTTAATACAAAGTATACAGTAAGACGTTTCAACTATTAGAACCTACTATGGTTTTCTGGGCACAAGACGTTGTCATTTGAGACACCTTGCCAGACAATACTAGTCTGCCAATCTGTCTGACTCGCAGCTCTGGAATTACCTTATATCCAGAATATATAGTGCTTACTATCTGTCTAGCTATGTTGCACATTATGATAGGCAGGACACACGTCTTTGGGACACCTATTAGGACGTAGTCAACTATACTTACCTGCCCTAATATTGCGGTATCACGTCCTATGCAGCATTATAAATTAGGACATCCTGACAGACGTGTGTAGTCTGCCCTTTTGTACAGACACAATACATATTGATGTAATTTATCGGCCTATGTGGGTTATGACGTCCTTATAGAAGCATCCCAGCTTCCGTTTACTATTTCTCCACACCAATGGACATACAGTTTGTGTCCATCTAGAGATATTTCCATGAGCTGGGTTTGATATATTGTGGGCATACTAATCATACTAATCTGTCATAGCTGAGCCTTTGGCCAGCCACACTAATATAACAGATTTCAGTTTATTTGTGGCTCACATATATTCACCAGTGAGTTGTGTCACCTATTTACCATTTATTGGTAGGTGGTGTTACTGAGAGAACCTATTGCTTTCAATAGGGTCAATCGTCCCTTTTTTCCAATAAACTCCCCCCCCCCTTCTTTTTATCATTTCGCCCTATTGTTCAGGTACACCTCACATAGAGGTCGATCCAGATATCTATATTTTAATTGAGGATTCCTCCTATTAAAGTTTATTTTAATGTATTCATCATTACAATTAGTTTAACATACTTACCTTTTTTTACCATGCCCCTGGTTTAGTAATATCAGTTCACCAGCCGTTTAGAGAGCTCTCAGCATAGGGGTTCTTTTCTTTAGTTTATTAGTTCATCTATTTCCCCTGATTGTAGCACCTTAGTCTAGGCAGTAGCGAGGGTCCCCTCCCTTTTCCCCCTCCCCCTCCCCTTATTTTCCCTGGTTGTACATTATTTAGTTAAACCCTTAGGCCAAAGCGTCATAAGCCTGCATACCAACGTCAAGGCATAACCAAATTTGCAGGTCCTAGCACTACACTGTGAACTCTTCCTTTTACCTTTACGAGAGGAAACAACCACAGTGAGTCCTGTCCATACAGCAAAATGAGAGAACCTCCCAAGTTAGGCCAGGTCCCCGCTGCCTGCTGCAGCTCCCACTATGGGACAAGAGCCACCCCTCAATGACCGGGCCACTGCAAAAGTGGGGTCACCACGTTGCGCGGCCAGTTTTTCCTGCAGACACGAAAAATGTGCTCAATACTAGCGATGAAGCGCTAGGCCATGCCCCCCGGCGGTTCAGCCAATGAAGACGAACCTGCCGGGTGATGTCATGGCCGCGCTCCCCCCCTTCTCTTTCCCCCTGCAGACCGGGAAACTCAGCTGCACACGCCGCCAGCCTGGCAGGCACGAGAGCAGCGCCGACACTGGGGCCGTAGCTTTAAAAGGGTGGGGAGGGGTGAGCTCTGGGAGGACGGGCCACCTACCTCCAAACAACTGTTGCCAGTTAGAAATTGAAAAAGCACCATAGCCTGTAAGTGACACACTGAGAAGGGTTTGCAACAAAGTCTCCAACCTGCAAAACTGTGACAAAAAAGGATGCATGAATAAGCAGGTTTGCAGACAGAATCATTAGAAATATAACTATGTCCATAATCGGATTTTCTTCAGTTTTAACACTGTTAGACGTTCCACAGATTAGAACAGGTCTGAGAAACCCTGGTGAGAAGATGTTCTAATCAGGGTTTTTATAGTACACACCAACTATGCAAAATTCTGAGCCAGCATGGTTCATCACATAATAATGTAATATACAGATTGCCCCTCCGGGGGCAGTTTTACCGTGGCCCAGGAGTAAAGTTTCCATTGTGCTCCTCCCATGTCGGTGGCCTTGCTCCCCCCCTGTTCCCTTCACACCGTCTCCCTCTCCCCTCACTCTATTCCCCCCTTCTCCCCATGTATTTATCTCCTCCCCTGACTCTCACGCTCTCTCACCTCCCCTCTCACTCCCCCTCCTCTCACACTCCCCCCCTCTGCTATCACTCAATGACCCCTCTTACTCAATTCCCCCCCACACACACACAACCCCCCCCTAACAATACACTTTCAATAATTCCCCCCCCCCCCACAATACACACAATAATATCCTCCCCCAACACACATACCTTGGGGGTGGCCTCAGACCTCTGGTGCTGCTCCAGTCCATGCTTGGATGTGGATGCCCCACCTCCACCAAGCACCTGTGGGAGAGGGAGGCCCGGTGGGGGAGAGGGAGGCCCGGTGGGGGAGAGGGAGGCCCGGCGGGGGAGAGGGAGGCCCGGCTGAGGAGAAGGAGGCCCGGCGGGGGAGAGGGAGGCCCGGCGACGGATAGGGAGGCCCGATGGGGGAGAGGGAGGCTCGGCGGGGAAGAGGGAGGTCCGGCAGGGGACAGGGAAGCCTGGCGGGGGCGGGGGAGAGGGAGGCCTGTTGGGGGAGAGGGAGGCCCTGAATGGGAGAGGGAGGCCAGACATGGGAGAGGGAGTCCCGGCGGGGGAGAGGGAGGCCAGACATGGGAGAGGGAGGCCCGGCGTGAGAGAGGGAGGCCCGGCGGGGGAGAGGGGGGCACGATGGGGAGAGGGAGGCCTGACGGGGGAGAGGGAGGCCTGACGGGGGAGAGGGAGGCCTGACGGGGAGAGGGAGGCCTGACGCAGGGGAGAGGGTGGCCCGGCAGGGGAGAGGGTGGCCCAGCAGGGGAGAGTGAGGCCTGGTGGGGAGAGGGAGACCTGCAGGGAAAACTTGGGCCCGTCGGCAATCAGATGCCCGGAAGCCGGATGCCGAAGTTTGACTTGACCCCTGGCCAGGCCCAACATCCAGCGCTGTCCGGGTCTCCTGCAGCCATCGTGCCCGGGACAGTTGTCTCAGCTTTGCCCTCGTCGGCGGACCTGAGCTCCTGTTCCCCCGCCTGCCATTTGCAAGTAAACTTTTTACTTCAGTTAGAACTGACAAAATATTATTAATGATAAGGTATTATACAGCCAGCCACCTGCTAATCTGTTAATGGACTGGGCAGAAGTTAAGCAACATGAGCCAGAATCTGTTCTCCTGGGTTTCCTTGGCAGTTAAAGACACTGAAGCAAAGCCAACTTGACTTAGCTGCCACATTTAAAGATACTGTTTTAAAGACAAAGCAGCACCGTGAAATGAAAGATATTGATTGTGTTGGATCCAGTGAAAGCATTAAGCAGAGGGCTTTGTATTATATTGGAGCAGCCCAGCAGCAATAGCACAATCCATAAAACTGGGAGACCTCTGTTTACAATCCAGGCATTCAAAGTTAGATCCCTGTGACCTTTGACCTCTTGCCCTCAGATGACCTTAAGACAGGGGGCTCAAATCCAGTCCTCAAGCCCCCCCCTTCCCCAACAGGTGAGATGTTATGGATATCCCAGCTTCAGCACAATAAATGTAAAACATTTTCACTCGTGATCCTGCTTCCAGTTCTCTTTTCTATTTTTGCTGTGCTCCGTTACCTTGTTTGCGCCTCCTGTGCTGAAGCTGTGGAAGTAATCACAGCTCAGCCACCTGTACTGAAGCAGGAATTGATTGAGTCACCTGTGCTGAAGCAGGGATATCCTGAGAACCTGATCTGTTGGGGGGGTGTGTGAGGACCGTAGTTCAAACCCCTGCATTATTACACCTCCTGCAGGATTTGATATGATGATACATCTACACAATGGATCACAACCGTTTGCTTCGGTGTGTGTCTCCTCGCTAAAAGCCTGTCACCTTGAGGATGTGAAATTTATAGGAGCTCCTTGGAAAGTTTTTAGATGAGTTTTTCTACTTATTTTGCCTTCCCATAAATAGCGTTCACCTTGAATTGATGTGTCTCAATGTCCCAGTTCCCCTGATCACATTAAACAGTCTGACAGCCCATTACAGTCTCCCTCACCTTTTAACTCATTCATTTCAAGGCGCACTACTTCTTTTTGGAAAACCAACTCTTGAAAAAAGCTGCTATATTGACTGAACTGCAATGTGTTGCTCTAATTTAGTTTGTAGACGCAGAAGCCAGGCCTCCACTGATGCCAACATGCAGCTATCACACTTCTCCAAGAGGGTCCATGCAGAGCACTTGTTAACTTCGTCATTGCCGGACTAGTCGTGCGAAGCATTGCACGCTGCTTTTATGCTTTCACTGCCAGCAGGGGTCAGCGGCTAAGCATCGATACAGCTGCACCCCATTTTTGCCAGGGAGGGTTGTTGGTGGCAGAAAGTGTCCACTGGTTTTCTTGTGCTTCAGCTCCTAAAATGTGAGGTGGGGTGTCAGAATGAAATGTCAATGTATCTAGGTGGTCAGGGATAGCCAGAAATGGAAGTATTGTAGCAGCCAAATGAGGACAAACGATGAAGTATCTATTTCTAGGCACTTGCAGAGAACATTACATGTAATTACCAAGTATAACAAATCTGCCTCCCCTACCTTTCATTTTTGTTTCAGTTTAACTGGTAGGTGAGACAATGGATCTGCATGCAGCAAGACCAGTACCAGCACCCACCGTATCCTTTTATATTTAGAAACACAATGCAACAGTTTTGAAACACTTTTGATGTGTTATTTTTGCCACAATATTTTTAGTACCCTATCAACAGAGAATAGCCGAACCAGTCAAAACGTTTCCCGGATTTTTCCAAATTTGCCATTCAGAATGTGTTCTGCGCGGTAAAATCCGCAGACAGAACCGTGCAGATTAATCCCAAACCGATTTTTATATATAAAGAAGCCTTTTTTTTTTTTACCTTTCCAAGGAGGTCATATTTATTCCTTGAAAACCCATCCTGAGTGTAGTAAGTATGTAAGTGCATATCTCACCTTTGCTTCATCAAGAGCCTTGTTGTGAACTTGCTTCACTAGTGTTTTTTTTCCGTCTCTCTTGATTTTTTTGAGGCGCGCTGATTATTTCCTGTACACTAATCAACAGATAAAACCCGGAAAAAAAGAAAAATGCAATAAGAACTTTCCTGTTCCATTCTGTATAAGAACAAAGCCGCTTGGATTTTGCAGATCCCGACATTATAAATGCAGTAATGCCTGAAAATAAATAATATAAATATATATATATATATATATAAAATAAAATAAAATACAAGCTGCGCCATTATATCTAAAAGATAAATGAAGTAATTATACCTGTTAATTACAAATAATTATACACAATATTAAACACTAGTTAAAAATTAACTAAACAAACACAACCTAAATATAAAATCTATACGCTAATAATTAAAAACAATATATATATATATATATATATATATATATATATATATATATATATATACACATATATACATACACACACACAAGGTATCCATCAATATCAGCCATCAACCGGGAATGGAAAAGTAGCATCATAAAAGACTAATAAATGGTATACCTAGAGTAGCTTTCTTTTCTTCTTCAAAAGCTTTTAAAATACTGATTTTGCAGTGAAGATTTAGAGAACTTATGTTTGTATTTCATTTCAGCTTGTTCTGCAAGATTGGAAGTGGGTCCTGCGTTCCAGACCAGTAGGTTGTATCAGCTGATGCTGTAATTGAATTGTTATCCTGAAGTAGGAGATAAGGAAAATTGTCAACCCCCAAACACAGGCATGTATTAATATCCACGAACTCCGGCAGATAGGAAATGCAAAGATCCATGCATCCAAACTGGTAATTGGGGGTTTCAAGACTGGATGTTTTAAGCTGAACCTCTTTCACAGAATGTGAAATTTGGTACTTGAATGCTTTGGGATTTAAATTTTTTTTTTTTTTAGCAAGCTCCTTTTCCATGAAAGGAGGTTTTTGAGCTCTATCTAGGCAAGAGCATTTTCAGGATCGGATCCACTATTAGTGGGACAAGAGAAATGACTTCCAGGCCTTCCTTCTGAAATGTGCATGGAAACTGTAAGTATATACCGTATCGCCTCGCATTTATGGGCCATAGCTGTCAGCAGTGGTGTATTTCCCATTAGGCCTGTGTGATGGAGCAGCCTGTAGGCGAGGTCAGATCAGATTCCACACATGCACTGATTTTATGCCACAAAACAGCAACCAAACAGTAGGGGTACTGCCCCTTTAAGGCAAAACAGAAAATCATAAAACCAACACCTACTCCTTTCAGGAGACTAACTAAACATTACAGTGGCCCTTTCTATCTGACTGGCTGGGTAAGCCAGTTACCAGTCCAAAACTTATAACCACAATATTAGCAAGACAGGGAACAATATAGAAAGTCTTATCTGACAATGATGCTGGTCCGGCATCTCCGATTTCTCCAGCGCAGGCTTTGAGGTCCTGCTGCTCCCATTAAGTCTTTTTGCCCTTCTGGTATAGGCTTCTCTGGTGGGTGAGGCTGTTGGTTCCTCACGGTTGCCAGGCAAAATCTTCTGGTCAACCAGCCTGGATCCCTGCGGGTGGGCGATCTGTGATCCTCTCACAGACTCCAAACAGGGAGAGTGACAGGTTCTCATTTCCTCCCTTTATTACCTGTTCAATCAAGAGTTTAATTACCTCCACCACCCAGTTCAGGTAGGAAACCCGACACCAGTGCAGTTTCCAGCCCTGTAAAGGGAGTTTAACCCATGGACTCCCTTACAGACGGGCCCTCGAGAGGCCCGGGCGGCAAAATTGGGGTGGCATACAGAGGCCACGCTCTCTTCCCCACTGATTGCCGGCGGAGAGCGTGGGGCCTCTGTAAATGTCCCTTTTGCAGCATCGCGGTGTTAAATAAAGCTGTAACGTCACATGGCGATGTGTTGCCATGACAATGTGACGCCACATGGCATCACATTGTCATGGAAACGCGTCGCCACGTGAAATGTGGTGTAATTTGACGCTGCGATACTGCAGAATGAGGAGGGTGGCGCTGCAAGAGGAGGTGACCCGGGTAAGTGCCTATGGGCAGCAAAATTTTAAACCTGCCACTGGCTGTCAGCGAGTGTAGGTAATGTATAAGCTGTCCTGAGATGTGCCAGGTCAATAGAACCGACACCTTTACTGTTCGGGGCATTTTCCAGTCGATAAAATCACCGGGTTGCCAGGAAGATTCAACTTTTGAGTCGCTTGAAATGCGCAATCACCAGAGGGAAGGCTAGGTTTGATGGGGCAATCACCCGAAGGAAGGCTAGGTTTGATGGTGCAATCACCCGAGGGAAGGCTAGGTTTGATGGTGCAGTCACCTGAGGGAAGGCTAGGTTTGATGGGGCAATCACCCGAAGGAAGGCTAGGTTTGATGGGGCAATCACCCGAAGGAAGGCTAGGTTTGATGGGGCAATCACCCGAAGGAAGGCTAGGTTTGATGGTGCAATCACCCGAGGGAAGGCTAGGTTTGATGGTGCAGTCACCTGAGGGAAGGCTAGGTTTGATGGTGCAGTCACCCGAGGGAAGGCTAGGTTTGATGGTGCAGTCACCTGAGGGAAGGCTAGGTTTGATGGCGCAGTCACCCGAGGGAAGGCTAGGTTTGATGGGGCAATCACCCGAAGGAAGGCTAGGTTTGATGGTGCAGTCACCCGAGGGAAGGCTAGGTTTGATGGTGCAGTCACCCGAGGGAAGGCTAGGTTTGATGGGGCAATCACCCGAAGGAAGGCTAGGTTTGATGGTGCAGTCACCCTAGGGAAGGCTAGGTTTGATGGCGCAGTCACCCGAGGGAAGGCTAGGTTTGATGGTGCAGTCACCCTAGGGAAGGCTAGGTTTGATGGCGCAGTCACCCGAGGGAAGGCTAGGTTTGATGGCGCAGTCACCTGAGGGAAGGCTATGTTTGATGGCGCAGTCACCCGAGGGAAGGCTAGGTTTGATGGTGCAGTCACCCGAGGGAAGGCTAGGTTTGATGGCGCAGTCACCCGAGGGAAGGCTAGGTTTGATAGCGCAGTCACCCGAGGGAAGGCTAGGTTTGATAGCGCAGTCACCCGAGGGAAGGCTAGGTTTGATGGCACAGTCACCTGAGGGAAGGCTAGGTTTGATGGCGCAGTCACCTGAGGGAAGGCTAGGTTTGATGGCGCAGTCACCTGAGGGAAGGCTAGG
Organism: Ascaphus truei; assembly: GCF_040206685.1. NCBI lineage: Eukaryota > Metazoa > Chordata > Amphibia > Anura > Ascaphidae > Ascaphus > Ascaphus truei. The sequence continues at coordinate 30,318,621 of NC_134491.1, forward strand.
TTTAATGGCACAGTCACCCGAGGGAAGGTTAGGTTTGATGGTGCAATCACCCGAGGGGAGGCTAGGTTTAATGGCACAGTCACCCGAGGGAAGGCTAGGTTTAATGGCACAGTCACCCGAGGGAAGGCTAGGTTTGAGTCTTTCTTGCACGAGATGCACAGGAAATTGAAAGCCAGGGAAGATCTATCCTAAGTAATACACATCTTAGAAGATCACAACTTCATCCAACCTGCACCATGGTATATAAAATGCAGCCTTCTCATGGCCCAGAGAGGAGTATGCCAAGGATTGGTGAACGGCTGGGTTTCGAGCTGTAAGATTAAGCAGCCATCTTGAAGGCACGCCTACTGGAAGTCGTCGCGTTCGATTGTTATCTCACGACGCAGTAAATGCTTTGCAAACCTCTATGGCAGAGAGAGGGTTAATTGCAGGGGTTAATAGCAGGGATTAATTGATTGTCAAATGATAATCTAATGACCATATACTGCAAGGCAGCATAAATATACTTCTGGGGTTTTTTTTTCCCTTGCAGTACTGGGGGTAATTTTGTAAGCTCTCTCTGTGCATAATGTACAGAATGTTGCATTTTGTGGCAATAGAAATGTTGGAGCGGTGAATTTTTCTTTCCTCTCTACGCACGTGCGAGTAATTTAATAGCAAATCAATCCCCAAGATTCGCCGGCTGAAAGAAAATGAAACTGACGCCCGTCTGATATTTCAAATGAAGACAAGATGCCCGGCCCGTCCCCCGTTTAGAGTAATTATTAAACTGTGCGTCTGACTGTGCAAATTCATAAGCATGCAGGTTTTGAGTCTAGAGAACAAACATGTTTAATTTTACTTAATTATTCTATTTCTGAAGATCCCCTAATGATGCTGACCTTTCATGCCCAATTAGGTGCACGATAGTGGTACAAAACTATTCAATAATACATAGATTTATGCTTCATCTAAATCTCATGCATTATATGTTCTGCTGTACTGTAACATCACTGCATGGTTAACTTTTTTGTTTTAGGATGGGAGATCTTCATAGAAAAATATTTAGCAGGATGGTAAATAATAGAGTAGTCCAATATGGAATTACATAGAGCTACCCTGTCATTATTCCACTCTGCATACAATCCAGACACAAAAGTGCTTTTCTGCATACTATACAAACATACACAATCCATTGTTTAATGCAGACTGAGCGGGCAGTAATGCAGATATGTTAATCTGCAGATAATAGGAATCAAAGCTATACTTATAGAATAGATTACATGTTCCTCTCATATAATTCAGCCCCAAAAGCTGAACTGCATATGATACACGTTGCCGTGCTGTAAAATGTAGTCATGAATTGCGTGTGCGATAAACTCTACCTACCTATCTTTATCCTTGCACTGTGTACAGCCGGCCCCGCCCTGATCTACCTGTACCCATGCACAGTGTACGACCAGCCCCCGCACTGATCTACCTGTACCCATGCACAGTGTACGACCAGCCCCCGGACTGATCTACCTGTACCCATGCACAGTGTACGACCAGCCCCCGCACTGATCTACCTGTACCCATGCACAGTGTACGACCAGCCCCCTGCACTGATCTACCTGTACCCATGCACAGTGTACGACCAGCCCCCTGCACTGATCTACCTGTACCCATGCACAGTGTACGACCAGCCCCCGCACTGATCTACCTGTACCCATGCACAGTGTACGACCAGCCCCCGCACTGATCTACCTGTACCCATGCACAGTGTACGACCAGCCCCCGCACTGATCTACCTGTACCCATGCACAGTGTACGACCAGCCCCCTGTACTGACCTACCTGTACCCATGCACAGTGTATGACCAGCCCCCGCACTGATCTACCTGTACCCATGCACAGTGTACGACCAGCCCCCTGTACTGACCTACCTGTACCCATGCACAGTGTATGACCAGCTCCCGCCCTGATCTACCTGTACCCATGCACAGTGTATGACCAGCTCCCGCCCTGATCTACCTGTACCCATGTACAGTGTATGACCAGCCCCAGCACTGATCTACCTGTACCCATGCACAGTGTACGACCAGCCCCCGGACTGATCTACCTGTACCCATGCACAGTGTACGACCAGCTCCCGCACTGATCTACCTGTACCCATGCACAGTGTACGACCAGCCCCCCGCACTGATCTACCTGTACCCATGCACAGTGTACAAACATCCCCTGCACTAATCTACCTGTACCCATGCACAATGTGCAACCAGCCCCTGCACTGATCTACCTGTACCCATGCACAGTGTGCAACCAGCCCCTGCACTGATCTACCTGTACCCATGCACAGTGTACGACCAGCCCCTGCACTGTACCTGTACTCATGTATAGTGTACAACCAGGCCCCGCACTGATCTACCTGTACCCATGCACAGTGTACGACCACCCCCTGCACTGATCTACCTGTACCCATGCACAGTGTACGACCAACCCCCGCACTGATCTACCTGTACCCATGCACAGTGTACGACCAGCCCCCGCACTGATCTACCTGTACCAATGCACAGTGTACGACCAGCCCCCGCACTGATCTACCTGTACCCATGCACAGGGTACGACCAGCCCCCTGCACTGCACATGGTAACATGACAATTAAACGGAGAGATGGCACACTCTTGCCGGAAGAAGAAAAAGGGCTAGTCAATTCATCAGCTTTTTTATCCCCTGCTATGACAAACAATGATGTAAGAAATGTATTTTTTATACACTGCAGTGCCTGCTCTCTCCATAGTATCACATTTACATACAGCGATTTACAGGACACAACACCCAGGAAAGTTTCTCTTTTTCTCCGTGACTGCATACAGAACAGCCACTGCCCTGGTGCAGAATACAGATACATGCAACATTGCTTGCTCATCCTATGATACAGATACAGTGCAGTCTGTGCGCAGTACAGCTAAACACTTCATACCAGTATATGCCTCTCCTGTATGTACAGAACCAAAATCAGTATCCTCCATAACATAACAAAAGGGGGGAAGCTGGGAGAAAAGCAATGCCTCTTTAGTTAGAGCACATCCTGATAAAATTCATACTAATACAAATGATCATGGACAAAGTAATGATGTCTCGTTGCTTTGATATAGTGAAATTGATGATTATCACAGAGAAACGGTAAAACAAATCTTTTATTACAAAAATCTAAAATAAAGTCAGTTTGATGACGTTAAAAGCTAGTTAAGGCAGTTGCTGTAATCCTGCACAACTCCAGTCCTCGAGGGCCGCAAACAGGCCAGGTTTTCAGGATATCCCTACTTAAGCACAGCTGGCTCAATCAGTAGCTCAGTATGACTGAGCCACTAATTGAGCCAGCTGTGCTGAAGTTGGGATATCCTGAAAACCTGGCCTGTTTGCGGCCCTCGAGGACTGGAGTTGTGCAGGCCTGCGTGTAATGGATCACTGTTGTACCACTTAATGGGTGGTTACAAGTTACAACCTTGGTGTTAATTGTGTGGAGATCACATTAACCTCTAAACTAGTTGGTAACAGGCACTTGGAATGATATAATGCCGTTATCTTACAAAAGTGTAAATGGAACAATACACATCATTTAGAACCCTTAAAAGTGAACTAAAGATAAATGACAGCAACTGCAGTAATGCTGTCTATAGTGATTAAAACAGCTGGGGGTCGCATAACTAGTCACCGACCCAGATATGGTAAGGATTGACAGATTCATAGCTCTTTCTTGATTCTGGCCATGGTTGTGCATGGCCGTTCTTAGTTGGTTGAGCGATTTTTCTGGGTAATTCTGATAACGAACGAGACTCCTCCATGCTTTCTATTTATGCGAATATATTAAAGCACCAAACTCCATGATTCCTTCTTGTTTAAAGAACCTGAACAAGGGGCAGGGCCGCCAACAGTGGGGGGGAGCTGGGAGAACTGACCTGGGCCAGGCAGCTGCCCCAACTTCCGCGTCTGACTCCCGGGGTATCCCTTGTGTGTTTGTGTATTGTGGGGGTAGGGGGAGGGAAACCTAGGTGTCTAGAGTTCCGAACTATAAACAGTAACACAACATCAGTAATAATATAGTCAAAATCCAAACTGCAATTGCGGGGGGAGAGAGTAGTCATAGTCGGGATGCAGGCAGAGGTCAAGGCAGGCGGCAAAGATGCAAAGTCAGGATAACCAGCTGGGGTCAAGGCAGGCAGCACAGGAGCGGTGGTCGATGTCACAGGCTGGGGTCAGCAACAGGGAATCCACAGAAACAGGGCTAATATACAGGAACAGGGAATGCCTAGGAACAGGGAATCGACAGGAACAGGGAATGCACAGGAACAAGAATTCAAGGGGCCAGGAACACATGGGAGAGCATACCATGCTCAGGCAGGGGCTGGGAGTCTCTGACTGCTATTTAAAGCCCTGGAACAGGTGCAGCCAATTACCAAGTTCAGGAAGAAGTTTGCCAGGATCAAAGATGGCCGTAACATATCTAGTAATAGCAAAGAATAACTAAAACGGTGGTACTTGTCAATAAACGAACAAACAGTGCTAGTGCGAAAGGAACAAGCGATACATAAATACAAAACAAGTGCGCTCAACTCAAATAAAACAAATCCAACATTGTAGTCCTTATAAAAGCATTACATCTAAAAATAAAAACAACGGTGGGTTCTATGTCTGCTGCAGATGCTGTTAACAAGTGTATATTCCTGCATACAGGTCTGTGCAGTAAATGCGAGGGAGACAGAACGTCCACACTTGTTAACCCATCCAAAAATTCAAACCAAATATATAAGCCAAAGCTTAGCAAGAAAAGACACTGACCTACAAATTAACTGTGTTATTCATCTCCTGTCACATTGGCTTTTGTGTGTGTTGTAATTGCAGAGTTGCTGACATCTCATCCAAGTAATGGGATGCCTGGATTAATTGGATTTAATCAGATTCCCTCTGGGACCTCTTAAAAGTGGGATAGAAACCTGCATGTCCTCTTAATATGCAACGCTCCATGCCCAAAGACATGCACTGTGAATGTTTTAATTGCCATTGTGTTTTATGTCGAATGTGAACTGTCTATTTCAATGAAATATCGATGTCAGATACATTTGTGGTTTCTTACGAATGGCAAACATTGTGACATTTTCTAAGAACTGCTTTATAACTTATCAATGATCACAGCAACTTTGGAATCAATGCAGCATCGTTTCTTCAATTAGCTAAGATCTTCTGTTACAAAGCAGGAGTACTTGGATTTTAGATTCTGCCGGGTGTTTTGCTGCATTGCTCAGTATTATCCTAAAATGTTCTAAATCTATGAAACCAAGTCAATAATATGGAAGATGTTACATGGTCTCCTCCTATTTCAAATCTAATTTATATGTATTGCTTGTGGGTTGTTCCCAAATGCACTAACCTTGCCAACTAGTCAATCAATTTTGATGATGCCGTTATATTCTATAGTGAAAGTCCGAAGACTTGTCCCTAGCCCATGAAATTGCACCTTGTATATGTGCAGGGACTTTAACCATTAAATATAATGCAAAAACCTATATTTAAAATTTGCTTGTAGTAATTTAACTTCAGAATCCGATAGGGTTAGGTTCAATGCTTCCGACTTATCCATGTTGATTTTATATCCCGATATTTTGCTAAATTTATCTAGTTGTGAATGTAAGTTCGGGAGTGAAATCAAGGGGTTGGCGAGAGTTAGGATAATGTCGTCGGCAAATAGGGATATTTTGTAGTTTGTCTCTCCTATTACAATTCCGTTTATGTTTTTTTCGTCTCTAATTGTTGCTGCCAAGGGTTCGATAGAGAGAGCAAACAGAAGCGGAGACAAGGGACATCCCCGTCGAGTACCATTCTTTATGCTTATAGGGTTTGAGTCTCCTCCTGGGAGTTTCACTATAGCCGTGGGAGATCTGTATAGGGCTCTGACCCCTTCTAGATATGGGCCCTGAAATCCATATTTAAGTAGTGTTTGGTCTAGGAAGTCCCGCCTAATCCTGTCATAACTATCCATCCTTATTTGAGAGGCTAAAAAAGGACCTTCAGAGCTGGAACGAATACCAGATATCTTGGTTAGGAAGAATAGCCACGATCAAAATGAATATCCTACCAAGGCTCCTGTATTAGTTCTTCTCTTTCCTTTGTTAAGCTCATGAGAGACGCCTACGGAAGCGGCTGCTTCCCTAACACAACCGGAAATAGGAAGACAGACCACACTTATTCAAAAACAGTGTTATAGCAACTATTTTATTTCAGTAATGATGACGAACTGTTAATGCCTTTTGTTGTATGGACAAGTGACACTGTTAAAACATCACATGTATTCCAAGACTATATATTTGTTATGTCTCTCTAAAACAATAAAAAAAAAATTGAAACAAAAAAAAAATATAATGCAAACACTCAATTGATGTTTTTTCTCCTCTCCTAAATGCCACGGTGCAGTCGCCAATGTCAAACTCTACAAAACTGAGGCTCCACTGTATATGTGCAAAACATAAGTAAAAGCTAGTGTGGCTCGTGTTGCCTGGGGTGCTACAGTACACAATGGACAAATACAAATAGCCTTGCCAATTTGGGGGATGGTCTGTTCCGCTTTTAGAACTATGAAAGCTATTGTAAGTAAAATACCATTTTTGGGGGAATATGTTTTTTTTGCAGAATTGACAATGTTATAAATTGAAATGATATAGATTCTGTGTAACATTATAGTATTCCTCATTATTATTTTCAGAGGTGGTCAAAAATGTCCCCCCATAAAACAATATAAATATTTGTAAGAAGTACTGCAATGATGCACTAATAAAGGTGATTTTATACATCAGCACTGAGTGAACCACACTTTTTTCATATGTTGCCTACAAATATTATCAGGCCTACCGTGAGTAAAAACTGTACGGTAAATATACAGTACACATCTGATTAACATTTATACATAACGTGTGTTCCATCAACGTCCCAGCTGTAATTAGCTGAAGGTGGAGTAGAGGCTATGGGGCCGATTCACAAAGCAGTGATAAAATCAGTGCATTTGCGTCTGACTCTGCATTTATTTATCGGGCTACAAGACATGATACAATGCACTCAATGATTACTTTGTGGGGTGCAAAAAACAAAAATAGGAGCGCATGAAAATGAAACCAGAAGAAACCAAAATTAATACATATATTTTTATCATGAAAAATCATTCATCATACAAAAAATACACATAATACAGTAATATAATAATAACCTTGTCAAAATTGACACAAATAAATTATGCATGCGCCCTAGCCACACAGGGTTAATGGATGTAAACACCCAAATGCACAACCCTAGATAGTGACAGGGAAGGAGAAGTGCTAGGAATGAAGGATGTTACAGAAAAAACAGACCTTAGGCACTAGAATTCCCCTTTGTGCTCCTCGTGGCAGGTACGGCTCCACCAGCTACACAAACTGACCGTCGTCACGGACGTGCGTCGCTGCGTTATGACATCACCAACATGTTTCGTGTCACATGACACTTCATCAGGGCTTGGCCATAGACACTCAGAGAGGCACTAATATACCTCCCCTGGTTCCTATATTAACCAATAGGGAACCATGTCTTATTTCAGGCTATCAGACCATCCAATCAACTGCTCACATACTAATTAACAAATCAATATAACTAAATGCTAACAATAATTTAGAAAAATTATATAAATACATGACACTTACGAAATAATACACACACAAATACATAACGACAACTTAAAATAATAAACTATAATTGATTTAAAAATGACACATAATAAAAACAATTTAAAATACTTTGAACCAAAGCAATGTCTATTAAATGTCTACTTTGTGGGGTGTGCTACTAACTTATTAGCGAAACGCAACCCAAACCACAAACCTGAATCTCATCCTGGGAGTACCCATATAGCCCCACCCCCTCCAACACTGCCCACAATTTTCAATTTGGCCCAGTATCCGAAGAGGAGATTACACAAGTGCTCTTCAAATTAAAACTAAGCAGCCAATGTGGACCTGACCTACTACAATCTAGGTTACTAAGACTTGGTGCCGCCGCAATTGCCAAACCAATTGCTTCCATAGTCAACTCTATCCTGTCTGCTGGCCATATCCCTAAGACCTGGAAAACTGCCAGAGTTGTCCCAATCTTCAAAAGTGGGGACAAAAACACTGTCTCAAACTACAGACCAATCTCACTTCTCCCAATTCTATCCAAAGTCATGGAAAAATGTGTCCACTCCCAATTAAGCGATTACTATAACAAGACAAATTTCCCTAGCCAATTCCAATCTGGCTTTCGACCCAAACACTCTACCGTAACTACCCTGCTAAAAGTTTGCAATGAAATCCAGTGTGGAATGGAACGAGGTCAACTCACTGGTGCAATATTCCTAGATTTTGCAAAGGCTTTTGATACTGTTGATCATGTTATCCTGCTTAACAAACTCCAGAGCTCTGGAATAGGGAAGCATGCTTTAAACTGGTTTCAGTCCTACCTATCAGGTAGATCCCAACATGTGTCCATCTCAGGCTCTAAATCCAACCCCCTGGATATCACCTGTGGTGTCCCGCAAGGCTCTGTTCTGGGGCCCATACTCTTCTCAGTGTTCATCAATGATCTTCCCAGAGCTTATAAGGAAGCCTCAATACACATGTATGCAGATGACACAATCCTATATGCACACAGCCATAGCCTCTCTGACCTTCAACACATACTTCAGTCTGACTTTTTGAGACTCGAAAACTGGATTTCCCAAAACAAACTGTTTTTAAACACTGACAAGCCTGTAACAATGGTATTTGGGACCAAGACTACATTTTTAAAGTTTCCAGTGACTGAGCTCCAGAGCAGAACCAACGCTAACACCACCCTAACTCCTGCTACTAGTTTTAAATAACTGGGCATATGGTTTGCCTCCCACTTAACATTCGGAATGCACATTGATACCCTGACATCCAAAAGCTATGCCAAACTAGGTGTACTTTACAAGAACAAATCCTCCCTAAACCTGCTGGTCAGAAAGCGTATTGAACAGCAGATGCTAATGCCAATTATCGACTATGGAGACATAGTAAATGGCTCGGCACCCCAAACCCACCTTGGCAAACTTGACACCCTCTACAATTCAATTTATCGTTTCGTTCTCCAATGCTACTACAACACACATCACTGCGAAATGCTCAAAGAACTAGATTGGTCATCACTCGAGTCTAGGCGCAAAGTTCACCTTTCCTGTCTTGCCTTCAAATACTTTCTGGGCAAGCTACCCACCTATCTGAACAAGCTCCTCACCCCTACCACATGCAGCACTTATCATCTGAGATCTGACTCCAAAAGACTGTTTATGGTCCCAAGGCTCAACAAAGTGTCCGGCCGCTCCTCCTTCTCTTACCGTGCACCCCAAAACTGGAACAACCTACCGGAGACTCTCACATCCACCACCAGTTTAAGTTCTTTCAAAACTAAAGCTGTCTCACATTTTAATCTGGTCTGTAACTGTTACATAAGCCTATAATATACATCTTCTCGAACTGTGCATGCAATGTATTGTATATAATGTATACCCTGTTCATTTATGTAACTGTATTTGTAACCATGTATTATTTGTCATGGGAGGGAGGAGTTAAAAATGTGTGTGAGCGTAGGGATTATAGTAGGACCAAGAGGTTTTAGGAGATGGGAGGGAATGGGGTCAAGAGAGCAAGTGGTAGAGGGAGAAGAGGCGATCAACAGCGACACGTCCTCCTCTGAGACAGTGGAAAAAGAGTCAAGGAAGGCAGGAGGAGAGTTAGGAAGAGGTGTAGGATGGGAGGAAGAAACAGAGGGGATGTTCTGACGTATGGATTCCACATTTTTCCTTAAAATAGTCAACAAAGTCATGAGCGGAGATGGAGGAAGGAGAGGCAGCTGAGGGTGGTTTCAGTAGACTATCAAAGATAGAGAACAGTCGGCGTGGGTTAGACTTGTGCATGTTGATTAGTGAAGAAAAGTAGGCTTGTTTAGCTTCCGAGAGGGCAGGTTGAAACAGGATAGCATAAATTTGTAGTGAAGGAAGTCTGCGAGAGTATGAGATTTCCTCCAGAGGAACGCAGGATGGGTGTGTGGGAATTTAGCCAGGGTCTAGGGTTAGGAGGGCGGCAGAGAGAAAGCGGGGCATGTAGATGAAGAGAAGAGGATAAGGCAGAGTTGTAGTTCCTGACCAGGTTGTCAGGGTCTGTAGCAGAGCTGAGAGAGGAGAGGGAGGAGTGTAAAGTGGACTCAAAGTCAGGTAAGTGAATAGAGCGCAGGTTTCTGCAGAACCGGGGGGTAGATGGAGGTGGAGAAGGGGAGAAGCGAGATAGAGAGAATGAGATGAGGTGATGGTCAGAGAGAGGAAAGGGGGAAATGGAGAAATCGGAGAGAAGTTTTTAGTGAAAACCAGGTCTAAGTAGTGGCAATCCTTGTGGGTGCTGGCTGCAGTCCACTGTTGAAGGCCAAAAGAAGAGGTTAGAGAAAGCGGAAACCCAAGAGAGAGAGGGGTCATCAATGTGGCAATTGAAGTCCCCAAGGAGAAGAACAGGGGAGTCTGAGGAGAGAAAGAAAGAGAGCCAGGATTCAAAGTGAGAGAGAAAGGCAGAAGGGGGATGAGTAGAGGTAGGTGGGCGATAGATGACCACCACAGGGAGAGGAGAGAGGATCTGGACAGTGTGAGCCTCAAAGGAGGGAAAAGCAAGAGATGGAGGAATAGGAAGGGTTCAGTAACGGCAGAGAGAGGAGAGCAGGAGCCCCACACCTCCACCCCTACCATCAGGGCGCGGAGTGTGAGAGAAAGAAAGGCCACCATAAGAGAGGGCAGCTTCCAGAGCAGTCAGACTGAGTGAGCCAGGTCTCAGTTATAGCAAATAAGAGCAGAGAGTGAGAGAGAAAAAAGTCATGTACAGAGAGGCACTTGTTAGAAAGGGAGCGAGCATTCCAAAATGGCACAGGAGAAAGGGAGAGAGGAGGGAGGGTGGCAGGGGATGGGTATGAGGTTGGAGGAGTTGACACCAGAAGTAGAGGAGGTTGCAATTGGCAGGCGAGGATGAGCGCATGTAGGAATAAGGCAGGGACCAGGATTGGGAGAGATATATCCCCAGAAGCTAGGAGGAGAAGTATGGATAGAAAGAGGATGTGTGAGGATGATTTGTAGGGGTGTTTTTTAGTGCAGGGTATATAGCTGTGTGGTGTCAGAGGACGCAGGTAAGAAAGTTCATGTGAACAGAGAAGTGGTGAAGGAAGGAGAGATGGAGATATATGAATAGAGTTAGAGACATACTGAGGCTGGTAAAAAGAAGTGCATAATTTGAGAAGTGAAGTCACAGCAAATATAAATGGTAAAGGTAGCATCACAGCAGTAATGATGCAGTCTGGTATTGATGATATCCTCCTTTCCAGCGTAGTACAAATGCAGGAATCAGGGCCAGTTGGGGGTGTCCACTTCTTCGCTTCTTTTGTCCTTCCTTTTAAACTTTAGTTGTTCAGTAGTCCTGCCACTTATAATAGGCCAGTTGGACATGGGCTGCAGGCAGACTAGCTGACTGGGTTTATATGGGCCTAAAAAGTCACCTGACAGTTTGGTTCTGTCTGCTTAATTAGCACATCTAAGGCACATTCAAACAGATGGTTTTCTGCACAGGGTGTTCCCTGCCTAGGTGTCAACGCTTAATTTGATTAGGGGTAGAAAGAAAACAGCATTCAAATATGGTTTTTACCTAGCATTGGGTCACTTGCATATACTATAATACACACAGCAAAGGCTTCAATGTGAGGATTTAGAGATGGTTTTAACTTGGAGAGAAGAAGGACATGATCCGTTAGGGCAAGAGTTCCTTCCTTTTAAACTTCAGTTGTTCAGTAGTCCTGCCACTTATAATGGGCCACTTGGAGATGGGCCTTTATTAATTTGGTGTCACTTGAAAAACAGTTTTAATATAACAGTCCATGAACATGAATATAATATATCAATCCAGGAGGTTGCAGCAATCCAATATATAAATGATAACACTGTATGTAAGCCGTTTGTAAATCCGTGGACTGGTAATACAGGTAGTGGGGAAGGCGGGGGAGGGAGAGAATCAGCCACGAGAAACACACAACATGAGTAGCATGGAGCCACTCCTCCCAGCCCCAAAACCCACAAATTCCCTGCTGTCACACCCGGCACACATTTGGATAAAAAGAATAACCCACGGCTCCGGAGTTCCGTCTCCTTCTGCAGATTAAAGAAAACCTGTCCTGGTGGTGGCGTGCTCCAAGCCCGTAAGTAAGTGCAGAGAAGAAAAAGTTTAAGGCGCGCACTGCTGTCCGGTATAAAGTAGCTAGACAAAAATGAGTGTAAAATTATTTATTGATTAATACAAAAAGGCCCACATCACTCCAAAAGTAGCTCTAATGCGTTAGAGCTATTTTTGGAGTGATGTGGACCGTTTTGTATTAATCAATAAATATTTATACACAGATTTTTGTCCAACTTCGGCATATGGTTTACTATGGCTTACTCAAGATGTCAATAAATATATTGTACTGTCATTATAATTTGTTTGCCTTTTTACTTTCTGCACCCTTTGTTTTATGACATGACAATTCCTTAAAGTCAAGTGAAGAAATAAATAAAGAAGAAGTGGTACCCTGGGATTGTGAATAAAAAAGTAAAGATGCTCTGGGTTTGTACATCCCTCACCCAGTTGACCCGCTGCCACATACACTAATAAGAACAAAATTATCCTCAATGTGATTTAATTTACTTTGTTATATTTAACAGCAATATAACTTCTGGGACCCCCTTTGTTAAATGTGGACTGCAATATGAATGAATGTCTTTATTTATATAGCGCCATTAATGTACACAGCGCTTCGCAATATCTTTAATAGGAAAATAAAGCACAGATGAGGTGTCATCATAAGGCAATATTACGTTGAAAGTTTGTTACTACAATAATGCTCAGCGTGTGTATGGTCCAGTCCCAGAGCTTGCCAATGCCAGTCCTCAAGGACCACTAACAGTGCAACTTTTAATGCTATCCTCTCATTAGCACAGGTGGTTCAATCACTTTAACTGAACCCCCTGTTCTCAAGCAGGGGTCTACTTAAAACCTGACTGTTAGTGCAACATGAGGACTGGAGTTAGGAACCTCTGAACTCTAGTGGTCATTCAAGTGGCGGCTACTGCAGACAAAAAAGGAGTTAAACTATCAAATAAAACAATGGCAGGCAATTACTTTCATTCATCAATGTAGTTTACATTTATAGTATTGTATGTCTTTATTTATATAGCGCCATTAATGTACATAGCGCTTCACAGTAGTAATACATGTTGTAATCATATAAAGAACAAATAATATAAATAACAGGTCATGGGAATAAGTGCTTCAGACATAAGAGTAACATTAAGGAAGAGGAGTCCCTGCTCCGAGGAGCTTACAATCTAATTATCTTGTGCTTGACCTAAATATTGTCTTTCCAAGGAAAAAAGGGAGTGGGGGACAGCATCATACATAAGGAAAGAGAGGACAAAGAAGGGAAACACCATTTGGTAATAACATATGGACTCTTGCAAGTGGAGACTCAGAAGTAACCTCCAAAAGTTGTACTCACATACTGGTAAGTTATAATACGCTAATCACAATCAGTGATAATGTTGTATGTTATTTTAATGCGTTTAAAGCATCCTTTGATTTCTAGAGCAGGTTTTAACCCACCTCCCCAGCAGTGCAAGATCTTTGTAACACTTTCCTGTTTGGGATAATTTTTTGCAAATGTTCCCAGCAGTTTGAGCTGCAAACTGTAAGGCTGGGTCCATGGTGAGCGCGCGCCCCCGTCTGTGCGCGTGCGTGTGATGTCACCCGCATTTTAGCTGCAGCAATTTGTGGCCTGGGTAGACACGACGGGGAGGCGTGTCGGGGAGCGTCGCCATGACGTCATGGAGCTGGTTCGCCCTCATTAGTCGAACCGCTCACGTGACCGGCCCTTGCGCCGCAGAATCAAATTTTTCTGATTCTTCGTGCACCGTGCGCCCCATCGCGCTGGCGCACGTGTGGTCTATGGCTGCGATCATTGCCTTAAGGCACTGTGATCGTGCTGCGCACGCACTCCTCTGTGCGGTCTCGCCGACCATGGACACAGCCTAACAATAGATAATGTTACCTTAGTAATAGAAGGATATATTGTAGCTGCTGAGTTACACTGACTGAAGCAGCCATTATGTTAGGCACACGATCAGGATTTGGACAGATTTATAAAAGGAGCATCAAACTATTGCCAGCTTAGGTAAGAATGTAAAATTATACATCGACACATGCTTTACATATAAAAATAAAAAAAGAAAACAAAAAGTAGTACTTCTTAGTCTCATCACTTACATCAACTTTGTATCTCATCTTGTGCTTCGATAGTGTTTATCTTAAACATGAAGCAATGAAACAATGTTTATGTTAAAGTCAAATGGAATGGAAATAACACAAGAGTAGCAATTTTAGTTTGGGACCTAATGGTAATAAATCTACAAGATTGTAGGGTTTTCATAACAGAAACGTTTTTCCCATTTTGTTTATTACTCTATCTTATCCTTACATACCGTCATTGTATTTTAAATGGTTTGTTTACTTGTATTGTAAAGCTCCGGATTCATAATCGGTGCATTTCAAAAGTAGGAAGAATTATGCAATTTAGCCCAGATCCACAAAAGGGTGCTAAGATTTTAACCCGCCTTTACCCCCATTCAAATGAATTTAGGCCTTAGTTTTTTATACACTACAGGCATAGCCCGCTTTAAGGACACTCACTTTAAGTACACTCGCGAGTAAGTACATATCGCCCAATAGGCAAACGGCAGCTCACGCATGCGCCTGTCATCACGTCCTGAACAGCAATACCAGCTCCCTACCTGTACCGAAGCTGTGCGCAAGTGGAGAGACTATAGAGCCTGTTACACATGCTTTATTTACATCAGTTATGCACGTATATAACGATTGCCGTACAGTACATGCATCGATAAGTGGGAAAAGGTAGTGCTTCACTTTAAGTACATTTTCGCTTTACATACATGCTCCGGTCCCATTGCGTACTTTAATGCGTGGTATGCCTGTAGTTACTTTACATAACTGCAGCAAATAAACTGCTGTAGCAAGGAAATTAACACTTAAGGTATCTGTTTAAAGATACTGTTTTTACAACAAGAAAATTAGTATTAAAATGCGTGTAAGATTTTCACGTGACTTTTCACATCTCAGGTTTATGAGGACCAAATACTATTAACAAAACTTCTGCAAATGAACAAGCATTTCAAAGAGCGGCAATAGTCTCTGGCTCCCACCCAAGCACTTACATAGAGAAAGCACAGGTGAGAGATCAGCACCTGCTCACTATAACAAACATTTTGCACCTGTATGACTAAAAGAGCAACTTACAAAATGGGTATTGAGACCAATTGTATCGTAACCTTGCTAGGAGTACATGTTATGTAGAATGTTTGACCCACATTTTTTTTTTAGTGGATACGTCCTTTATATGCTTTATTAGTAAAAAGAAAAAGTAATTTACTGTGCACAGCCCCCTCTCTTTGAATTAATGCTGCATTACAGCCTACATTCCTAATGTACTAATGATACTAATATATCCCAGTTGAAATTGTTTGCATTAATATTGAGGTTTTTTCACTAATATTGAGACACCGCTGAGTTAATTTATTCCCCATTTTTCCATGACAGTATTGGCTTCTTTTTGCTGATACCAAAGGCATCTTTTTAAGCCAGTTGGCTAATTAGAATTACTATAGCACTATAAGTGCCATTATCCCTTTATCAATACATTGGATTAACCTTGGAGTAGAGATTTATTTATATCTATTTTTCAATAATGTGAATACACAATATTATTGTCTACACTTAGTCTGTTGTGTTTTGTTGTCTTTCTCCCTACATGCTCCCCCTGGATTTTGAGAAGTTACAGCCTACATTCAACATATAATAAATAACCAAGGAGTAGCCAACTCCAGTCCCCAAGGGCCACCAACAAGGTCAGGTATTAAAGATTAAAAAAAAAGCTTGTATGACATCAGACATTTTTCACTCCAAAATGTACCAACTTCAGTGGCACAGAGTAATATTTTAATAGAATCACATTGGATTAAAGATTAAAACAGCAACCACCCCGGACAATAATATGTTTTTTTTTCAGTGTTAAAAAAAGCAAGATTTTCTTAATCTCTAGCTTCTGAGGATACTCCGATATCCTTTAACGCTTTCAGTGCACCACAACGTAGCTACTACATCAGGACTTATAGCACCCTGAGCTGACTTAAGGGAGATCTAGAGGAGAGCAGGACGCGGTCTGCAATGACGGAGGCGGTCACATGATCGCAGGAGCCAGAGGGGCTGAGTCCCTATTGTGCCGCTGCCCCTTCGGCACTCAAAGGGTTACACTTCACTAGGGTCAGGGGGAGCTTCATTTTAACCTCCCGGACACTTCCTATTTCCTAACACTTTGGGGAAAGGCAAGTAGATATCTCTTAACCCTTTGGTGCTGCCAAAGGAATCCTTTGTCCCCCCCTGTTGGCGGCCCTGGTGCCATGGGACTAACATCTAATCTCTGTGCCATGGGACTAACATCTAATCTCTGTGCCATGGGACTAACACCTAATCTCTGTGCCATGGGACTAATACCTAATCTCTGTGCCATGGGGTAACACCTAATCTCTGTGCCATGGGACTAACACCTAATCTCTGTGCCATGTGGTAACACCTAATCTCTGTGCCATGGGGTAACACCTAATCTATGTGCCATGGGGTAACACCTAATCTCTGTGCCATGGGACTAACACCTAATCTCTGTGCCATGGGACTAATACCTAATCTCTGTGCCATGGGACTAATACCTAATCACTGTGCCATGGGGTAACACCTAATCTCTGTGCCATGGGACTAACACCTAATCTCTGTGCCATGGGGGTAACACCTAATCTCTGTGCCATGGGGGTAACACCTAATCTATGTGCCATGGGTGTAACACCTAATCTCTGTGCCATGGGGCTAACACCTAATCTCTGTGCCATGGGGTAACGCCTAATCTCTTTGCCATGGGGTAACACCTAATCTCTGTGCCATGGGGTAACACCTAATCTCTGTGCCATGGGGCTAACACCTAATCTCTGTGCCATGGGACTAACACCTAATCTCTGTGCCATGGGGTAACACCTAATCTCTGTGCCATGGGGTAACACCTAATCTCTGTGCCATGGGACTAACACCTAATCTCTGTGCCATGGGGTAACACCTAATCTCTGTGCCATGGGACTAACACCTAATCTCTGTGCCATGGGGTAACACCTAATCTCTGTGCCATGGGACTAACACCTAATCTCTGTGCCATGGGGGTAACACCTAATCTCTGTGCCATAGAAAACAGGCGGCAACACAACCATGACAAGATGCCAGGGAGCCAGCAGATGCCATGGAATATATACTGCGCGTAACCCGGGTATTATTATACTGCGTGTAGCCTGAGTATTATTATTCTGCATGTAGCCCGAGTATTATTATACTGCGTGTAACCCGGGTATTATTATACTGCGTGTAACCCGAGTATTATTATAATGCGTGTAACCCGAGTATTATTATAATGCGTGTAACCCGGGTACTATTATACTGCGTGTAACCCGGGTATTATTATACAGCTTGTAACCCGGGTACTATTATACTGCGTGTAACCCGGGTATTATTATACGGCTATCATTACATTGCAGGGCTCTATCATTACACCCCCAGCACGTCACGTGACCATGCTGCTGCACCTGCCGCTCCCGCGTCCAATGCGCGCACAGGGCACGCGCTCCCCCTGTGCGGGCACGAGCTCCCAGCCACCTCTGAGTTCCGGCAGAGGGCGCTCCTGCTGCTGCTGCATCATCCCAGCGCAGGGAGGGAGAGGAGAGAAGGGAGAAGGAGGGAGATAGAGAGACAGACAGAGAGACAGGAGAGGGAGGGAGAAAGAGGAGGGAGAGGGGGGAAGAAGCAGCTTGTCCTGTTTATTCCCATCCATCCTCGGCCGCCTCATTGCACGCAGGGGATGGACCAGTCTCCGGGGGACCCTCCGGCTGTCTCCCCACCTCCTGCCTGGGAGTGAGTGCAGCCCCCGCAGGTGTCAGTGGGACCATGCCCCGGGCTCCCCGCAGCCTGTGACGGGAGAAGGAGGAGGAGGAGAAGCGGATCCTCTGGTTGCTAAGGTAATCCCAGCTGGTCCTCTCCTGGGTTACACGGGGATCTCACACCCTGGGATCCAGCGGCTCCCCTGGGTTACACGGGGATCTCAAACCCTGGGATCCAACACCCTGGGATCCAACTGCTCCCATGGGTTACACGGGGATTTCACACCCTGGGATCCAGCTGCTCTCCTGGGTTACACGGGGATCTCACACCCTGGGATCCAGCGGCTCCCCTGGGTTACACGGGGATTTCACACCCTGGGATCCAGCTGCTCTCCGGGGTTACACGGGGATCTCACACTCAGGGCTGCTCGCTGGGATCCAGCTATTTCTGTTGCATTTGTGTCTTGGTAAATGCATGTTTGTTTTAATCATTGATCTTGCATACCCCCCCCCCCCCCTCCTTTGGGTTGTCTGTATCTCCCTCCCAAAAGAAAACCCCAACATCAACACACACCTCTAACACCAATACCAAGAGGAGAATGGCTGGTTGTGTTGGAATGTGTGTGTGATGTTGGGATGTGAGGCTGTGCAGGGCTTGGTGCTGGATTGTGTTGATGGGTGTACATATTCTGGACCTTTACAGTGTGTTTGGATTTAAGGCTTTTTCTGAATTTTAATGGAGTTGGGTTGTTTGTCTATTTGTGTTTATGAAAATATTATTGGTTTTGGTTGATTCTTCTTGGTGTGTATGGTTTTGGGTATGTTGTGTTGTTTTTCTTTTATATTCGCTCGTATGGGAATTGTGTTGAGGATCTTTTGATTTGCCATGGTATTTGTGTTGAGTTGCGTTGATGATTGTTTGAATTGCTTTGGGACTGTGTTGGCTTGTGTTTGAACTGCTGTGAGATGTTGGGTTGATGTTCTTAGATTGTTATATTATTTCAGTTGTGTTGTGTTTAGATTGGTATGGGATCTGAGGGGGGGGGGGTGTTTCAAGTTAGTTTATTTAGAGATTGGAGTTTGTGTTGGGTGTTGTTTGTGTTGAAATGTTTACATTTTTTCTAACATTTGTGTTGGTGTGATTTCATATTGGCATTGTATAAAATCTGGTATTTTTGCCTGTATGAATGTGTGTGTGATTTTGCTGAAGTGATATTTTTTTTTAGGTTGAATTGTATTAAAATTGGGCTTTATTTAGCCTCTTATGGAAATTGTTTTGTTGAGATTTAGATATTTTTTTTTAGCTTTGCAATGAATGTCTTTCCCATTCACATCTGTCATTTTCAGATCCCATTAACAATGCAAAAGTATGTGTGAATTTCCTGGAGTCATTTCATGCATGTGTGTCTGTGTTTCTCTATTCTTTTGTAGTCTCATTGTGTCTGAATTGCTTGATAAAACAAGACCTCAAACTCAGTTTTTAGCATTTAAATTGTTTTGTAATATGGATTTAATAGTGGGTGTTTTCCAGCACACACAGCATCTCTGGAAATATATATTTTCCCTGCGTCTGGAATTTCAAAAATATCTTGATGATATTTCAATGCTATTATCCTATGTCAATCATAACGTGGGGCTCTACATACCATAAGCAAAACAAACCAGGCGGCTGTATAAATGATGTATCAGATTTAAAACATTAGCTGTGATTGCTATATGCCAGACTCCTCATATTTGAAATTGCCTTTACTATTGATTTATTATTTCATACTCCAGCATTTATCAGTATAGGCATACACACAAAATACCACGGAAGGGAATATAGTATACTGTAAAAAAAAAAAAAAAAAAGACAGCAGAAAATGTCCAAATAAATATTGGGGAATGTATTTCCTATCCCAAATACTTTGCAATAACAGGAAACACAAAGATCAGGGAAATCCTATACCAATTACTAGTATTGCTTTGATATATTTTACATTTAGTGCTGTTTGTGTATGCAGTATTTCATGGTAGAACTGCAGAGATGGTGTCAGTGTAGGAGGAATACAAGTAATTACACTGGATAAAGGTAATAGTGACTTAATACATCCTAACTAAAGACAGGAATCAGAAGTACAGACACTACAAAGTAGATTAGCTTAGAAAATAAGGGACAATAGCTTTTGATTTCAGACACTCTTATTAAGTTAAGCTTTACATTTCCAGTGTTTTATTTTAGCAACATTTACATGAATATTCATTTTGTTTATATTAAGCAAGTTGCAAAAAAAAGGTATATTCCCAGATTTAATAAAGTAATAGCAACATAATAGGTTTAATGCAAAATACAATATCAGAGAAAAAATATATAGTATACGATCTACATATTAACAATGCAAACAGACAATAAGATATATACTAAATGAATATGAGGTGTAATATTCGTTAATATTATATTAGAATAAAGGAAGCGGTGTAAAAAGGCCCAATTTGAAAGATACTACTCTCCCATTCTCCTTGGCCTCCATTAATTGTGTCTGTGCTACAGATTTGTGTTAAAAATACATAATGTATGAACAAAATCTACCTTAATTTACCAAGAAGGTTGTATCTATTTCACAGTCACTGCTGTAGGTGCTGATCCAGAATATTTTAGGCCAGTCTCTTATCTCCAGCCTGGAATTTTGCGATTTTGTCCACATTACAGTTATCAGTATCCCAGCGCCTAATTAATGTAAACAAATAAAACAATGTTCATTCTAGTCATGTATTGCTTTATTTGGGGAACAAAAAAGAGGTATGAATTCTTCAGTGTTATGCAGTTTCACAGGGACCTAGGGTATCTGTTGTTCTTTGCACCACGCTTCTGCTCTTTGTCACATTATCTGTCAAGGAGAAGATATCATTATATTTCTGTGCCACCATCCATCTGAGATTGGAAATACATGATGGTTTATCAGTGCACTGAGCTAAATGCAGTCTCCCTATGTTTGTGAGGCCTTGGGCAGTTGCTCCATTTGCTGCTCTGTAAAATGTGAGCAAAGCTCAGTGGTGTAGGAAAAATCAAGCCATAAAATTAATCAGCATTCTTTATCAAATTCAGGCACTGAACTGAAATTAAATTTGAGACTTTACTGGGAAGCGTATGAAAAGATGGTCTAGAATGGGCTAGGCTCTGGCTTGTAAATATATATATGTGTGTGTGTGTATATATATATGTGTATATATATAATCAAAAAATAAATAGATGATACCGTTCTGTGGCTAACGAAATGCTTTTATTTGTGCGAGCTTTCGAGATACACTGATCTCTTCTTCCGGCGATGTTACAATGAATGAAGCAAGCAAAAGCTATACTATAAACAGTGTCTCTTGGAATGTTATCTGTGCTTGTCCTTCCCCCGGTGTGGATGAGATTTATGGCTAGAGGTGTTAAATTGTTCCTGAAAGTAAGTGATGTAAGAGTGTGTGTGTGTATATCTGTGTGAATATAAATGAATGGAGAGCCCACAGTGTATACAGTGCTTTACAAAAGGGGTCTGTGGAGTGGGAGTTAATATAAATGGTGTGCGTGGTTGTGGAAATTGCGCAGGTTTTGCATCTTGGGTCCCGGCATGGTTTCGTCCCGCATTCAGTTGTACTGCTGAACCTCATAATCTCAAGAATATTATGGTGAGGAGTAAAGTATTCAGCAGTACAACTGAATGCGGGACGAAACCATGCCAGGACCCAAGATGCAAAACCTGCGCAATGCTCTACACAGCGGACACAATACAAATACCACACAGGAATCGGGAATACAAAATCAGAGGAAGGTTCACCTGTTCCTCCAGCAATGTCGTGTACCTCATCATGTGCATGAAATGCCCAGGGGGTGCTACTACATAGGTGAGACGGGGCAGGGGCTAAACAAGAGAATGAACCTGCATTGCCACAGCATCACACGCGGAACAAGAGACAGTCCTGTCGGCGAACATTTCTCTGACTCTGGCCATAAGATGAACGATCTGAGGGTTGCCATACTCAAAGGTAATCTTAAAACACCGAAAGAGAGACAGTTGCATGAATACAAATTTATGCAACTGTTCGGGACACTTAACTGTGGCCTAAACAGAGATCGAAATTTTATGAGTCATTACTGACACAAGTAAACTCTCTTCCCATGAGCGCTTAAGACCATGTCTGTACATACTGTGCTATATGTATGCACACACAGTTGTCTCTTACACATACCAATACTCCTTGTTTTTCCATCCCTATACACCAATAGGGACGACATAGTATCCACACACACTTTTAGTTATGCACTATCTCTCACATTTCCACACCCACCCACACCATTTATATTAACTCCCACTCCACACACCCCTTTTGTAAAGCACTGTATACACTGTGGGTTCTCGATTCATTTTTATTCACACTGATACACATACACACTCTTTCATCACTTGCTTTCAGGAACCTTTTGACACCTCCAGCCATAAAACACATCCACACCGGGGGAAGGACCAGCACAGATAACATTCCAATAGACACTGTTTATAGTATAGCTTTTGCTTGCTTCATTCATTGTAACATCGCCGGAAGAAGAGATCAGTGTATCTCGAAAGCTCGCACAAATAAAAGCATTTCGTTAGCCACAGAACGGTATCATCTATTTATTTTTTGATTATTGAAGCTCGGCTAACACGGTACTGATACCTCTATATATATATATATATATATATATATATATATATATATATATATATATATAAACCAGGTAAAGAAAGAAAAAAAGAACCACCATAGGGTAGTATGTCCAATAGTCAGAATCATAGTATTGGTGAGATATGCACTTACAGCGAGTTTGATCAATGTCCACTCTGGGATCAGGAACGTCTTCGTACATTTACTATCGGCAATTGTGGAGCCGTGGACCTGAGTGGCAGCAGATCTATCAGGGTCAGTCAGTATACTAAGGGTTAATACCTCTCGTTTTATTTTGAATTGGCCAGGTACAGTTTTTGTATTAATTACTGTTTTTGATTATTGTTTGTAGTTGCGCTGTATGTATCTTGCTTATATATATATATATATATATATATATATATATATATATATATATATATATATATATATATATATATATATATATATATATAGTGGTTGACAAATCACCAAAAAATCTACTCGCCACACAAAAAAAATCTACTCGCCACCTAGTACCAAACGTGTGCTGCTTGGGCCAATATTTACTCGCCCGGGGGTTAAATCCACTCGCCCGGGGCGAGCAAATGTATAGGTTTGTCGAAAACTATATATATATATATATATACTCGAAAGCTCGCACAAATAAAAGTATTTCGTTAGCCACAGAACGGTATCATCTATTTATTTTTTGATTATATATATATATATGTATATATATATATGTATATATATATATATATATATATAATATATATATATATATATATAATGTGTGTGTGTTTGTATATATATTTATTTTTACATATATATATATATATTTATTTAGTCAGCATGAATTTATGAGGGATGAGTCATACCAAACTAACTTTATTAGCTTATTTGAGGCTTTAAGTAGGAATTTAGACAAGAACAATGCAGTGGATGTGGTCCACTGAGATTTTGTAAAGGCTTTTTGATGCGGTGCCACACGAGGTTAGTGTACTAAATAAATGAAATTGGTCTGCGTAAAAATATATGCATCTGGATTGAAACCTAGTTTAAGGATAGACAACAGAGGGTTGTCGAAAATGGAACCTTTTCAGGTTGGGCTAAAGTTGTGACTGAAGTACCCCAAAGATCGGTGCTGGGACCCCTGCTTTTTAACTTGTTTATTAATGACCTTGAGGTTGGCATAGAGAGCAAAGTCTCCATCTTTGCTAATGAATGTAGTAAAATCGGAGCAGGAAGTTATTTCTCCACGGAAGGACTTGGAAAAACTGGAAACTTGGGCAGGGGCTTGGCAGATGAGGTTTAATACAGATAAACATTAGGTTATACATTTGAGAAGGAAGAATATATAGACTTCTTAAAAACTAAAGGGAAATACATTATTTAAATTGTTGATGGAGAAGGATTTAAGAGTGCTTGTAGACAGCACGCTTAGCAATCGTGCTCAATGTCAGACAGTAGCTGCAAAGGCAAATAAGATATCTTGCATAAAATAGGGTATGGTTGGAAGAGAAGAAAGCATAATTTTGCCACTGAATAAATCCTTAGTAAGACAACACTTTGAATATGTAGTACAGTTTTGTGCACTAAATAAAAAAGACTTTATAAAACTAAAAGAAGTACATGGAAGACAAACCAACTTAATAAATGGGATGGAAGGTCAACTTATGAGGAAGGCTTGCTAAATTAGATTTCTTTGCATTAGAAAAGAAGCATCTTACAAATACATTCACAGTCAATACAAGGAACTTTCAAGATAACTATTGTATGTATGTCTAGTTTTATAGCGCCATTAATGTACATACTGCTTCACAGCAGTAATACACATGACAATCATATAAATAACAAATAATACAAATCACACAAAGGGGAGAAGTGCTTCAGACATAAAAGTAACATTTAAGAAGAGGAGTCCCTGCTCCAAAAAGCTTACAATCGAATTGGTAGCTAGGAAAAACGTACAGAGACAGTAGGAGGGCGTTCTGGTAAGTGTGTCTGCAAGGGGCCAAGGTTTATGTATGAGGTGTAAAGTATCAGCCACGGAGCTACTCGTATGCTTCGTTAAGCAGGTGTGTTTTAAGGTGGATCTTAAAGTGGATAGAGAGGATGCTAGTTGGATATTGAGGGGAAGGACATTCCAGAGGTGTGGGGCAGTCAGTGAGGGTTTAAGGCGGGAGAGGGCTTTAGATACAATAGGGGTAGAGAGAAGATATCCTTGAGCAGAACGCAGGAGTTGGGATGGTGCATAGCGAGAAATTAGATGTAAGGAGGGGCAGAAGAGTGTATAGCTTTAAAAGTGAAGAGGAGAATTGAGTGTGAGATACGGGATTTGATCGGAAGCCAGGAGAGGGATTTCAGCAGGGGAGACGCGGAGACAGATTTAGGGCAGAGTAGAGTGATTCTAGCAGCAGCAACTATTGATTCCAAGGACAGTACAAATGACGGAGAAAAGCAGATTTGGCCTGCAACAAATGGAAAGGGTTCTTTACAGTAAGGGCAGTTAAAATGTGGAATGCATTACCCATGGAGACTGTGGTGGTAGCAAATAATATATATATATATATATATATATATATATATATATATATATATATATAATTTGCATGTAATTTCCCAGAATCTCTTGCTGTAGTGGGAGCACTGTATGCTTGGTGATCATGGTTGAAAGGCAGGGTTGCAGACCTGTCTAAGACATATGAATGTGCTCACAAGTGATATTCTTTATTGGCTATATGCTAATGGTGGAGGTTTTGTGTTTCCTTTTTCACCCACCATAACCTAAAATGTATATGGTAAACCTACCCAGCCTAGAAAAATTGCAAAGCAAGTATAAACCAACCTCACACTGCTGATACATATTAAGGTTGAAACATGTCTGTGATTGTACATGTCTTTCAAATTGTCCCACTGTCTCTAACTCTATGGGTCTATAATTACCTATCATTATATCACCTTGAGACTCTGGTACACCACTGGACACTGTGGATATCACTCATATCCTAAGTGTTTAGTAGCTCCTGTATGTGTCTGAGGTAACGGTCTCTTGACAAACCCGTATGTTTTAATAGTTGTGTTCACCTACCTTGGTAACACCTGATCAGTACTAACTGATCTCATTCATTTAATTGTCTCATATAATAATGAGTGACCGATATACTTAGGTCACCATACACTTCCAGCATTTGATCCAGAGTCCATTTGTAGCACTCGTACCAGGATCTGAGCTGCATTAGAGTTGTTCTTTTAACACCCATTATTTTCGTTTCTTGGTTGACATTAAAGATTATTTTAATTAACCCATCTTTACATTATCAGCAGAGTGCCCACACTAGGTTTCTTTTTCTTGCTATTGTTCTGATATCCACTTACCTAGCAGTGCACCGCTGATAACATATAGAATTTCATGCTGTAGCGGGGGCTTCTGCCCAGTTTACAATAATCAGACAAGACCAGAGAATATGTGGTAGAGATCGCACCATGTTACAGGCCATAGATCAGAGGACCCCGCGTAACAGGTGCTCAGTCTATCTGGATTCCTGTACCACCTGAAAATCATTTGATCTATGTTCTATTTGTTGTGCATATTGAGGTTCTAGAAGCTCTATCCCAGGTGTATTTCCAAGCTTCCGATGGTATTTCAGTTTGGAGGTCTGCTTCCCACTGCAGCATATAGTTGTGTTTGGAGGTCATCCACTGGCACTTAATCAATGAGTATGTGTCAGTCAATAATCAATCTCTTAAATACCTTCCCGTAATCCGGGTGTCTCCTGCTATTGTCATGACATCAGACGCACCTAACAACGTGAGGACGCGTGATGTCAGATGTATAGTGCAAAGCAGCCAGCACAGGATAGTTTGATAATCTAGGCAAATGCAAACACTCTAAATGATTTCAACTAAACAAAAACCAGACCCAATCTGTTAGAGATACACAAATCCTGTAACACAATATACATGAGGAAATGTATATACAGGCAGTCCTCGGTTATCCGACACAATGCGTTACTCAAAATGGCGTTGGATAGCGAAACGTCTTACAGCGAAACACGTTTTCCCATAGGAACACTGTTTAAGTGAAAGGTTCCGTTCCTGAAGGCATTTTTAACACTAAAATACACCAAATATTTTATGCAGGCAATAAGATATGCAGCACACACATAAATTATATAGTATATATACGGTATTATAATTATATATATATATATAATTATAATACCGTATATATACTATATAATTTATGTGTGTGCTGCATATCTTATTGCCTGCATAAAATATTTGGTGTATTTTAGTGTTAAAAATGCCTTCAGGAACGGAACCTTTCACTTAAACAGTGTTCCTATGGGAAAACGTGTTTCGCTGTAAGACGTTTCGCTATCCAACGCCATTTTGAGTAACGCATTGTGTCGGATAACCGAGGACTGCCTGTATATACATTTCCTCATGTATATTGTGTTACAGGATTTGTGTATCTCTAACAGATTGGGTCTGGTTTTTGTTTAGTTGAAATCATTTAGAGTGTTTGCATTTGCCTAGATTATCAAACTATCCTGTATACCATACATATGGTATATATATATGTATATATATATATATATATTATAATATATAGTATAATATAATATTATATAATATATATATTAAATACACATAAACAACGTTGCAAAGTGTTGGATAAGCCGTTTTGGTGTTGTAAAAATGAACATAGGTATGCATTGCATAGCGTTGGATAAGCCATTCGTTGTAAAGCGAAGCGTTGTAAAACGAGGACTGCCTGTAGACAAAACTTTATATAAAACATATATAATATTGCTAAACAGAAACAAACACAACAAGTAAACCTCCTAATAGTAAAACACAAAACATAATCAATTAATCATTATAACTAAAGATCTACAATAAATATATTTCATAAATCATAAAATAATAAATCCACATAATTATGTAATATAATTTATAAAAAGTGCATGTACGAAAACTATTAATCTAAATAGATGACTCCACATTGACTCTAGTCGATATTTGAAATATCCATAACTACATTAGTTCATACTGTACATTATCTAGTACAGCGGTGCGCAAACTGTGGGGCGCGACACTGCCGACGGGGGGCGCGGGGTTTACAGAGGCCCCGCGCGCTTCCCGAAGGCACTTAAATTAAGTGCCGGGGGAGCTGCAGGGCCTCTGTAAACCTAACTTACCGTGGCTCCGGCGGCTTCCTCCCTGTGTCGCCATGGCAACGCGGCGTCAAAATGACGCTGCGAGGTCATGTGACGTCACGTTGCTATGGCAACATGACGTCATTACGCCGGAGCGCGGGTAAGTTGGGGTTGGGTGGGGGGCGCGGGAGTGAGGGGACAGCCGGCAGGGGGGCGCAGGGAAAAAAGTTTGCGCCCCCCTGATCTAGTATATGAATATACATAGAATTCATGTTCATAACTGTTGAACAGTATATATAATTCATAGATCTATAGTAATTAGGATTCCCATAAATACACAAAAGATCCATCTATCCTGGATCTCCTCCTACCTCTCCCATCGTGCTTTCAGTGTCTCTTTTGCTAACACTTCCTCCTCCTCCTCTATTGATATCTCTGTGGGAGTACCCCAGGGCTCTGTTCTGGGACCTCTTCTCTTTTCTCTGTACACACTTTCTCTAGGTGACCTAATCACATCTCTTGGGTTCAAATATCACCTCTATGCTGACGACACACAAATTTACTTTTCAACCCCTGACCTTACACCTGCTGTACAGACCAACGTTTCTGAATGTGTCTGGGCTATATCATCCTGGATGGCCCTCCGCCGACTTAAACTTAACATGGCAAAAACAGAGCTCCTTATACTTCCTCCCAAACCTGGCCCTACTACCTCCTTCCACATTACTGTTGGAAGTACTATCATTCACCCAGTAGCCCAAGCACGCTGCCTAGGGGTCACACTCGACTCCTCTCTCACATTCTCCCCTCACATTCAAAACGTATCTAAAACCTGTCGCTTTTTCCTCCGCAATAGGACATAGGCACAGGATCTAGAGCAGGATACTCCGCGGGCTTAGAGCCAGACCCTCCCTTAATGAGCAGAGCGAATGTGCTTTTCCCTCTCTTACCATGGTCAGTTTAAAGGGAAAACACCAGCGGTATTTAATACCTCTCTCCTTCAGGATTGTCATCACTGGTTTCACTTCCCACAGTTTATTAATCATTGAGGTTTCTAGATCATTAAATATCTGAATTTGGGCCTCTTCAAACATCAGGTCAACTCTGTTTCTGCAGGCTCCAATTACATGCTCCTTCGAGGAGAATTTTAGTGGCCAAGTCCTTACCCTGGTCAGGTCCTTAAGCTTTGGACTCAGACCCTATGTGCTCTGTCCAAGCAGAGCATTTCTCCCATTACATCTGGGACCAGAGAGAGGAACAGCCTTTCCAAATAGGGGTGTAATTCCTTGTTGGAGAAATTTTCAGGGATATTCCTGATACAGAGATTTTGCCTCCTCTCACAAGTCTCAAAATCTTCAATAGTGTTTTTTAGGGAAGACATTTCCTCATATAGCTTTAGGATCTTGTCATCGGTGGCCACATGCTACTGCAAGGATTCATCCATCGTATTGTCTGTGTGTCCTTTCACCAAAGGCATTTAAGTCCTGGATGGGGTTCTGCAATCCTTGTTGGAAGGTAATTGTTATATTTTTTTAAAAGTACCTCCAGATCTTTCTCAGTGAACCATTTGTTCTCCTCTTGGTCCTGCTCGGAGTCTAAGGACATGCGAGCGGAATGAGACGATTATTACCCTGTCAGAAGTGGGTCACTCACTTCTTAGAAAAAAAATCAGGCTACCTCTTGGGCACCCGATTCATTTTTTTTTTTTTGATGTTTGGGAGGCATCTCTCTCAACTCTAGGGACCTTCTGATGCCTAGATTGGTGTTTCGGTGGGTTATAGTCAGTGTTTATCAGGTTATGCGACTGCGGGCCCCTGGGAGCTATAAGCTAATGATGCCATTCCCTCCGAAGCCGCATATCAGATAAACTATCTCTAAGAAAAGGTTAGACATCTTTTTAGAAAGGAAAAGTATAAAGGTAAATACCAAATAAGTCAAAATAAGTCAACATAGGAAGGATGTTCATCATGGGTGAAATCTGATTGCCATTACTGGAGTCAGGAAGGAATGTATCTTTCCCCTTGTAAGACCTCATTGTCTTTGTTCCAACAGAAACATTATCCAATCTTAGTAGTTTGTTTCTGAATAAAGATTCAGACTGGTTATACTCAATCAATGATCTTACTTTATTGGATTGTAAGTGAGTACAGCTGTTCAGTCAGATTTGCCCAGCTTGGAGTATACAAGTCTGGTTAGTCCAGGTGTATGCATTTAATAACAAGCCAATATATACATCTATTATGTCTCTGTCAATCAAACATAGATCATTCACATCATCCCACCCATCTTTATGTTTCTTTGCTTTCAACATATCAGTCCTTGCTTCTAGAACTTTGAATAAGTTATCTCATTTGCATCTTTGGGAACGTTATCTTTCTGAGGGAGATGGGGGAGTTTGCCTTCTCAGCACATTATATTTCTTATTAAACTGCTCTGAAAATGGCACCAGACTGTTCCATACCTGGGTCCAATCTGTGCTTGGTATTCATTTATCTCCATCACGTATACTATTTTCCTACAGTTTCACTGTGTTTTTTTCTTTCTTTTCAATTTGCCTTCCCCTGGATCAATATACTGTAAATACAAATATAGGATGAGTATATGTTGTCTAAATTTAACATGGGTTGAACTCTATGAATATATATATATAAAACACACAAAAGAGACAAAGACAATCCCCTTAGATAGCACTCTATAATATACCACCAAAATAATAATATAGAATACAGCAAAAAGACCCGGATGCTCTGTCAAAGCAGAAAATGAACAAGATTTTATTAATAGAGCAGCAAGAAATACTAACTTAAAAACATGAACATACTAATGGCAGCTGAAAATACATAGGTAGTGACTCTCTCAAGATAGATGCTAATAAATGAACCAATAACTAAATTGTGTCTAAAAAATGTTGCAGATAAATAATATAAATTAACACAAAAAAGCTAGATGGAACAAAGAAAAAAACCCCTTGGAGAAAAAAACCTCGCTACAAAATATAATGTGTAACTAAAGGCACAAGGAAAAGTAAGACATCAATAATCCTATATACACACAAGTGTATATAATCAAAAAAATAACTTAAACCAAGGGAAATTTTTTTTTTTATATACTGTATACAGGGGAGAAAAAAGTAAAAAAAGTAATACCCAAACTCATACCCTGATCAGCAAATACCAAAAATAATGAGTAGTCAGAACAGCAAGATGCATGGAGTAGCTATGGTCATAGTTCACAAGCAAACAGAAACATGGTTTTGCATAGTTGCAGAGTGTCAGTACTGGAGGAAAATCCAGACACACATGGGTGTAAATTCCACATAGACTGATAATTTATCTGCAACATTTTTTAGACACAATTTAGTTATTGGTTCATTTATTAGCATCTATCTTGAGAGAGTCACTACCTATGTATTTTCAGCTGCCATTAGTACGTTCATGTTTTTAAGTTAGTGTTTCTTGCTGCTCTATTAATTAAATCTTGTTCATTTTCTGCTTTGACAGAGCATCCAGGTCTTTTTGCTGTATTCTATGTTATTATTTTGGTGGTATATTATAGAGTGCTATCTAAGGGGATTGTCTTTGTCTCTTTTGTGTGTTTTATAAATGTACTTATCCCCCAGCACCAGCAGTCTACCCTAATTATTTCATTACTGACTGTTTGGGTTTATTTTTTATACTTAATTAGTCAGTGTTATTTGGGGACTGGTTCAACCACTTACATATAGTGTGAGCAACATACTTTTTTGTGTGTTTGATATCCATAAGCACCGTATATTGTGTGTCCCCGTGAGTCTTATTGTGAAATTCAAACCTTTGTCTTTCATACATAACTTTTAACTATATATAAAATAGATATTAAAATAGTAGAGACTGTTACATGGCTGTGTACGTTCACTATAAAAGCACTCGGGGAAGCAGGATTGCAGCAGTCTCCGATATGTTGGGTTGTGTTTTCGATAATGTGCTTCCTAAGCAGAAGAAAAGTGTGTCTGCACTGTGTGACTATGAATAGCATTGCATTTCTGTGCAGGCAGATGTTAAATTGCTGTGCACACACTATTGTAATTGCCCATGATTAATGAAACTGCCATACTTAAGTAATAAAGCATACAAAGTGCACATTGATGTTGAATGTCCGAAGGCCGGTGTTTTAAAACACAAAGTGGCAGGCTAATCGCCACTCAGACATCCTTTAGGAAATAGAATTAAGAGAGGGAAAAAATCTTGTAGACTTTATTTAAAAGTGTCTACTACGGCTGCAGTGGATTTGTTATATTGGGAGAAATCAGTGTCGTAACTATTATTCAAAGGGGTAATCCAATGTGGTAGACCCCCCAAAAAATAAACTTTTGTAAAGAATTTAACATTCGAATTACTGACTTTTCCAAATGAAATGTTGCTAAAAGCAACGTTTCTTGAAACTTTTTGTTCTTTGGAAATTAATCTCAAATCCCATTTCCAGTGCCTCTGAATGTGGAAGTGTTTTCTTATCCCGTGGCCAACACAGACAGCCAGTAAAGATAAAAAGCAAAAGCTTTAATACAAAAGTGCATTCTGCAATGATAATGTATCAAGGTAGAGTATTTGCACTGCGTTTAAAAGGAGTATGGGGAGTGGTTATGCACTCGCTCCTCTGAGCGCCTCTGGAGAAATTCTCACACTCTCCCTGATTTCCTTCTACAAAGGTATCCTAACCTGTGTCAACTCTGCCCTCTCTCAGGCTAAACAAACCTACTTTTCGTTGGTTTTCAAACTGTGTACGTGTAACACACGCCGGCACTTCTGTCATTCACTCTTTACTCAGACCACCATCTGTTACCTGTTATTCTTCTTCCATTTCACCTCAGGACTTTGCTGACTATTTCAAGACAAAGCTGGATTTCATTCGGCAAGGCATCTCCTCTGTATCCTCACATTCTACACCTGTTCCTAACGCTCCTCCTGCCTTCCTAGGCTCTTTTCCCTCTAATAGGTGAGGATATGTCACTGCTGCTCTCCTCTTCCCCCTATACCACTTGCCCCTTGACCCCATTCCCTCCCATCTGCTCAACTTTCGCTTCAACTCTAATCCCTACACTCACACACATTTTCAATTCCTCCCTCTACTCTGCTACTTTTCCCACCTCCTTCAAGCATGCTACAGTTATACCTTTACTCAAAAACAGCAAGCTTGACCCTACCTGTCTTTCACCCTGTGTCCCTCCTGCTTATTGCCTCTAAACTCCTTGAACGTCTTGTATTATCTCGCTTGCTCCATTTTCTCAACACCTACTCTTTCCTAGACCCTCTACAATCTGGCTTCCACACTGCTCACTCCACTGAAACAGCCCTCACTAAAATAACTAGTGACCTCCATGCTGCCAAAGACAAAGGCCATTACATTCTTGTCATACTACTCGAACGCTCTGCAGCCTTTAATACTGTAGACCACACTCCTCTCGATATTCTCAATACCCTTGGTATCCGTAACAGAGCTCTATCCTGGATTTCCTCTTACCCCTCCCATCATACTTTCAGTGCCTCTTTTGCTAACACATCCTCCTCTATCAATATCTCTGTGGGGGTATCCCAGTGGTCTGTCCTGGGACTGCTTCTCTTTTCTCTTTACTCACTCTCTCTAGGTGACATTATCACATGTCTAGGGTTCAAATATAATTCTACTGATGACACACAAATTTACCTTTCAACCCTTGACCTTACACCTGCTATACAGGCCAAAGTCTTTGAATGGCTTTCTGCTATATCATCCTTGATGGCCCTCCACCGACTCAAACTTAACATGTCAAAGATGGAGCTCCTCATACTTCCTCCCAAGCCTGGCCCCTTCTACATCACTGTTGGTAGCACGATCATACACCCAGTATCAGGAGCATGCTGCCTAGGTGTCACATTTGACTCCTCCCTCACTTTCACAATGTAGCTAAGACCTGTAATTTTTTCCTCTGCAATGTTACAAAGATACGCCCTTTCCTCTATCGCTTTACTGTTAAAACTTTAACACTGCCCTCATTCTTTCCCATCTCGACTATTGTAACCTTCTATTGTCCGGACTTCCTGCCTCTCACCGGTCTCCCATATAATCTATCCTAAACAGTGCTAGAATCACTTTACTCTTTCCTTTTTAAATCCCATATTACTTACAGATTTCTCCTTTTTTTTTTTTTTTTAAAGGCTATACACTCTTCTGTCCCTTCTTAGATGTCAGCCCCAATTTCTCGCTATACACCTTCTCGACTCTTGCGTTCTGCTCAAGGATGTCTACAGTCTACCCCCTTTGTATCTAAAGCCCTCTCCCGCCTAAAACCTTTCTCACGGACTGGCCCACACCAGTATACGGTATACGGTATACGACTGGCACCCTCTTTTCCCACCGTTTAGGACCTTTCTTAAAAAGCACCTCTGTAACGAAGCATATGGGTAGCTCAATGGCTGATTTTATACATCTCAGATGCACTGACCTGGACCCCTTGCAGACGCACTTACCAGAACACAGTCTCTGTAAGTTCTGCCCACTTATCACTTAGATTGTAAGCTCTTCAGGCCAAGGACACCTTTTCCTAATATTTTATATGAAGTGCTTTTTCCCATTATGTTATAATATTGTGTTGCGTGTATTGTAAAGCGCTATGTACCTGGATGGGGCTACATAATTAAAGACATACATACATACATACATACATACATACATACATACATACATACATACAGCAGTGGTTTTCAACGCGTGTTCCATTGAACCCTGGAGTTCTCCAGGAGGTTATTAGGGGCTCCCTGAAAAAAAATTGTTAATGGCTAATATTCTTTAAGGCACTGAATAATTCAGAAACGGTATTACATTGTATACTGTACTGTAATAATATACCGTATTTCCTCGATTCTAAGCACCCTTGATTTTAATAGAAAATTCTGGGGGGGAAAAAACCAATACAGAATATTTTTTTTTACTAGGCTATAGAGCGCGATGATGCGGCAGATTCTTTTGCGAGACAACAAATGTTGTTTTTGTCATGTGACAGCCAGGTCACATGGGCGGTTCAGCCAATGAGGGCAAGCCGCTCACGTGACGCCTAGCCTCGGCCACACTTCCGTGTCGCTGTGGATCACAGGCCACAGTCCGCTCGGCCGACAGGCGCGCATGACACCATGTGCTCCATCGCGAGCGGCCACTATATCCGAGTCCTGAGACACATCCCAATGTCAGACGTGAAAATGGGAAAGTAGGTGCGTCTTTAGAATGGAGGAAATATGGGTATATAGTATTTATGACACCAAGCATGTACACGGTGCTGTACATAAATGTTATACAAGACCTAATACTATGAAAAATAATACAAATAAGTGCATAATGGAAAAAAATACACAAATCCTGTGCGTCTCCCAAATTGGCTTGCAATTTATTAGTGAAATTCTAAATTTTGATCTCATAACAAAAAGAGTAATTTGGTTGCATCTTTTGGTCAAAACAAATGATTAGAGCCTGCTAACTCCGTTAAGGGAAACTCCATTTCACAGGTGCTACACTATAATATTTCTTATTGTCCTGTGGATTAAACATAGTGAAATATGTGACGGTGCCTGAAGGGTTAAACAAATGAAGCATGTGCAATCTGCAACTCAGTGCAATTAAAACTGGCAAAACATCAAAATGCCCTTAGTATTATAAAAAAATTATATATATATATATATATATGACAGACAGACATCTCTTATTTGTATATGTGCATAAGAGCTAAAAGTAAACATTTGGGGGATAGGAGTTCCTGTCCCAGAGAGCTTGCAGTCTAAGTGACTGATTGTATAAAAAGATTAGTTAGTTTCGTTGAAATAATTATAATCCTTATAACAGAAATAGTATTTTTACTTGCAGAGGATAAATTGCTGCGGTTCTGCAGTCACAACACGTCGTTTTAGAGGTGGAGCAGCATGATACCAAATAATGAGATTATTATATTTTTGGGGCTTTCAGCATCCTTTTGGTGAAGGTTTTTGTGGCAGTCACATTGCCGCATCAAAGAGTTTTTTCCCCACTCTTTGCCTAAGAATCCAATGTACAGTGTATATGATGTGTATCAGTACAGTGTATATGATGTGTATCAGTACAGTGTATATGATGTGTATCAGTACAGTGTATATGATGTGTATCAGTACAGTGTATATGATGTGTATCAGTACAGTGTATATGACCTGTTACTATTGCTGTTACCTTTGCATACTGTAAGAGGATGATATAGTAAGGATTTGGGAAGTAATTTGAGTTTTAGGAGCCCCCTTTCCGAATGATTCGCTTGGCGTTTGCACAATGGTTTACATTTTGTTGCAATGCTCTGCAGTTGCTGAAGCAGGTTCAGTACGCTGAAGCAGGTACAGTACGCTGAAGCAGGTACAGTACACAGGCTAAAGCAGGGATGGAAAAATCCCAGGTCCCTGGTCATCTGGGCACCTAGAATGTAACCCCTGGTACCACTGTGCAATGCTGACTGACCAGTCACCCCGAGACCGGTAACAGCGCTCACCAACACCATAAAGCCGCATCGGGCGAGCTGTGACCGGCCCACAGTTGTGACCAGTCCACAGAGATTGTATAGTTGCTGGTAGAGACGCACGAGGGCTGGGGGTGGACGAGAGACACAGAGCTCTAGTACTATGCCCACCCCTGCTCTCAATTCAGACTGTGTGTGTGTCTGTCTGTGTGATCAGTCAGTCAGTGTGTTTATTATTATTATTTATTTATAAAATATTTTTACCAGGAAGTAATACATTGAGAGTTACCTCTCGTTTTCAAGTATGTCCTGGGCATAGAGTTAAGACAAATAATACAAGGTTACAAATACAGTTACATAAATGAACAGGGTATTCATTATATACAAGACATTGCATGCACAGTTAGAGATAATATATATTATGGGCGTAGGTAACAGTTACAGACCAGATTAAAAGTGAGACAGCCTTAGATTTGAAAGAACCTAAAGATTTGAAAGAACTGGTGGTGGATGTGAGAGTCTCTGGTAGGTTGTTCCAGTTTTGGGGTGCACGGTAAGAGAAGGAGCAACGGCCGGATAGTTTGTTGAGCCTTGGGACCATGAACAGTCTTTTGGAGTCTGATCTCAGGTGATAAGTGCTGCAAGTGGTAGGGGTGAGAAGCTTGTTCAGGTAGCTGGGTAGCTTGCCCATAAAGAATTTAAAGGCAAGACAGGAAAGGTGAACTTTGCGCCTAGACTCTAGTGATGACCAATCTAGTTCTTTGAGCATTTCGCAGTGATGTGTGTTGTAGTTGCATTGGAGAACAAAACCACAAATTGAATTGTAGAGAGTGTCAAGTTTGCTAAGGTGGGTTTGAGGTGCCGTGCCATATACTATGTCTCCATAGTCAATAATTGGCATTAGCATCAGCTGTGCAATACGCTTTCTGACCGGGAGACTTAGGGAGGATTTGTTCCTGTAAAGTACCCCTAGTTTGGCATAGGTCTTGGTTGTCAGGGTATCAATGTGCATCCCGAATGTTAAGTGGGAGTCAAACCATTAGCCCAGGTATTTAAAACTAGTAACAGGGGTTAGCGTGGTGTTAGCGTTGGTTCTAATGTGGAGCTCAGTCGCTGGAAGCTTTAAAAATGTAGTCTTGGTCCCAAATACCATTGTTACAGTCTTGTCAGTGTTTAAAAACAGTTTGTTTTGGGAAATCCAGTGTTCAAGTCTCAAAAAGTCAGACTGAAGTATGTGTTCAAGGTCAGAGAGGCTATGGCTGTGTGCATATAGGATTGTGTCATCTGCATACATGTGTATTGAGGCTTCCTTACAAGCTGTGGGAAGATCATTAATGAACACTGAGAAGAGTAGGGGCCCCAGAACAGAGCCTTGCGGGACACCACAGGTGATATCCAGGGGGTTGGAGTTAGAGCCTGAGATGGACACATGTTGGGATCTTCCTGATAGGTAGGACTGCAACCAGTTTAAAGCATGTTTCCTTATTCCAGAGCTCTGGAGTTTAAGCAGGATAGCATGATCAACTGTATCAAAAGCCTTTGCAAAATCTAGGAATACTGCACCCGTGAGTTGTCCCCGTTCCATTCCACACTGGATTTCATTGCAAACTTTTAGCAGGGTAGTTACGGTGGAGTGTTTGGGACGAAAGCCAGATTGGAATTGGCTAGGGAAAATTGTCTTGGTATAGTAATCGCTTAATTGGTAGTGGACACATTTTTCCATGACTTTGGATAGACTTGGGAGAAGTGAGATTAGTCTGTAGTTTGAGACAGTGTTTTTGTCCCCACTTTTGAAGATTGGGACAACTCTGGCAGTTTTCCAGGTCTTAGGGATATGGTCTGCAGACAGGATAGAGTTGACTATGGAAGCAATTGGTTTGGCAATGGCTGGGGCACCAAGTCGTAGGAACCTGGATTGTAGTAAGTCAGGTCAGATTGTAGTAAGTCAGGCTGCTTAGTTTTAGTTTGAGGAGCGCTTGTGTAATCTCCTCTTCAGATACTGGGCCAAATTGAAAATTGTGGGCAGTGTTGGGATGGGGTGGGGCTATGTGGGCACTCCCAAGATGAGATTCAAGTTTGTGGTTTGGGCTGCGTTTCTCTAATAAGTTAGTGGCACACCCCACAAAGTAATCATTGAATGCATTTGCAATGTCAGTGGGGTTTGTCAGAGTAATATCCCCCTTAGTAATATTACTTGGTTGTTGATGGTTAGGAGGCTGGAATATATTGTTGATAACCTTCCAGAAGTTAGCTGGGTTGGATGTATTTTGGTGGAGATTGTCAGAGTAATATTGTGCTTTTGCATACCTTGTTTGCCTTGTGCACATGTTCCGCAGGCATCTGCAGTGATTGAGATCCTTGGTAGTGCCAGTTACTTTGTAGCTTTTCCACAATGTATCCCTGAGCTGGTAGAGGGCTACAAGGTCAGTTGTAACCCATGGAAGAAGTGTGTGTGTGTGTGTGTCACAGATATACATTGACACACACAT
This sequence comes from Ascaphus truei, assembly GCF_040206685.1. Taxonomy (NCBI): domain Eukaryota; kingdom Metazoa; phylum Chordata; class Amphibia; order Anura; family Ascaphidae; genus Ascaphus; species Ascaphus truei. The sequence continues at coordinate 30,357,485 of NC_134491.1, forward strand.
GTGCCGACGGGTGAGGGGCATTAAATGATAAATTATATTATCCCCTTTGCCAGAAGAGCCTGCAACAGATTTTAAAACAATGTGTTGTGCCACTGGCAGTGAGGGGGCTCTACAAAGTCCTAACACATTTAGCATCTGCATACACAGAACATGATTCATGTAACAATTACAGCAAATTATCTGCTGGCAGCAGCCCAGATTCTGATAGGAACATAAATGGACCCGCATGTAATCACTTTCTTGGAACTCACCAAAAGGAATGAGAAGATACGCCATGTGTGCACTTGTATATAGAGGCTCTTTCAGGGCAGAGACCAGAATTGGCTCATTACTTTTCCATGGCTGAGCTCCTTGATAAACAGTCGTCTCCCACCACAGCTGATAATAGACGTGTGGAAGGCGACATTTACCTGCCTTTTATACAGCATTAGGGCTTTTTGGGATAAGAAAACACACTAGGGTCTTTTTTTTTTCAAAGTCTTCCATCTGAAAAAAAAACTGCACCATTTAAGAAAAAATAAAATACAAAAAGGAATTCAGTTGAAAGCAAAGGAACCTTTTCCTTTGGTAAATCGTATGCAGACGTGTTTGCCCCAGTTTTGACCCAGTTTAGCAGCCAGGACACTAAGTGACAGCCAGTGTAACAACCAGAGAAGTAGATCAATGACAAACTGCTTCAGTATATCTGTCTGTAAATGTAAGAATCTGGAATCCTGTGTACAGTATTATCTGGGATTTATCAAAGCAGACATTTCTAAAAAAAAATAATAATAAAAAAAAAAAAAAATAAGGCAGGGTTTGGAAATAAAGCTAATAATTGCCAAATCTATTATACTAATGGGATTGATCTAATTTTTTCTTTTCAGTTGTGAGCGCTGCATGTCACTGTGCATGAAGAGTCCGTATTGCAGGCAAATGCACATTTGAGTTGAGGAATTAAGATGAAGAATAATAAGTAAAAAATTGATGCAGAGACGCAAAGGACTCATTTGGATAATGTTCCAAATCTTCATAGCCCCATATGTGCCATGCAGTCTTTTGCCACGACACTGTATAGTGCTGGAAGACGCCAACAGACCATTGAGTCAATAAGATGGTGTCATGGCAGGAGATTGCTAAGGAAATATGGCCTCGTGTCCTCTTTGCTCTGATGGTGCCCAGCTTGTGTTCGCCTGTGATATGGGTTATATTACTTAATAAATGGAGGTAGAAAAAAAAAATGTGATGTACTTGTGATGTAGGAGTGTATTCATTTCTGCGTACCGTGCAATTGCCGTGCTCCATTTTTCTGTTCTATTGCAGGACTGTCTTACATTTGCCTGTATTAGCAAACGACAGGGGGTGCCCAGTGCTACATCCAAATGACAAAACATACATGGTAATAATTACAAGAAATGATGCTTCAGTACTAATAACAATGCTAATACTAATAATAATAAAATATGTTTTTTTAGTTAGAAATTTTGGCCAAAACATCATAAGCTTGCACACCAAATCGTCAAGGTAAACCATACTAAGTGCAAGTCCTACACTACACTGCAATTGTTCCCTATGCCTCTGTGTGAGGGGGAAGAACCATAATAGATTCATTACCTGCAGCAAGATGAGAAGATCCACCATTAAAAGGGGGAGGTGACGTGAGCTCTGGGGGAGGTGCCACAACCTCCATACAACTGATACCAGTCAGAAATTAATTAACACACACAAAACCAGCAAGCTCAAATGCCCACACCCACCTAATCTTGACTATATGTAATGTCACATAGAGTGCCAGAGGGCTGTGGCACATGAATATAGCTAACGACAGGGGGTGCCCAGTGCTACATCCAAATGACAAAACATACATGGTAATAATTACAAGAAATGATGCTTCAGTACTAAATCTTGTAATTATTACCATGTATGTTTTGTCATTTGGATGTAGCACTGGGCACCCCGTGTCGTTTGCTATATTCATGTGCCACAGCCCAGTGGCACTCTATATGGCATTACATTTGCCTGTATTACCAATTTGAACTGATGGAAATGGTATATGTATAGGGTAAACTAGGTAATTGGTGCCTTTTAAAATTAGACATGTGGAAGCATTTCTAAATCTTTTTAAAAGTTTATCATGACAGTGCTTCTGTTGCAGCCCTTCCTAACTACCCCCTATCCAAGGAGTGAGTTTCCCCTAAATCACTGGGGCGGAGCAAAAACAAAAATCCACAGTCACTCCCCAGTCAGAGAGCCCACTGAAAACAAAGACATTGTCAGACTCTAACACAATGAATTTTAAAATGATTATCTTTATACAAATTTAGAGAAGTGTTAGTTTTTATTGTGTTTAGTTTATCCCGGCAATAAGATCCTGAGAGTGACTGCCCACAGGGGCCTATTTTAGGACTGAATATGTTTTCAGTGACAGCGTTAATAGAGTCAGCTCAATTCTTATTCTCATCGTTCTTCGTGTGCCAATTCCAGTGCTCCTGGACAGTTTTCAAGACTACTTGAGGAGCTGCCAACCAGATAATCCTTTTCTCTCTGAGACAGCGAACTGTTATAAAAACCCATCCCAGATAGGCTTCCACATATCTTTGATTTCAGAAGGGCTTTGATCACGACTGACCTGAAATTGAAAGTCTACTTCAAAGTTTCTACAAGAAGAAAGCCCAACAATGGATAATTAAAGAGAATCTCTTAAAAAGTAAAAAAAAAGAAAGTTTCTGCTAGCTATTAATAAACTGACGAGTCTCCCACACATTAAAAAAGGCTTCACCTCACACTCCTTACTGCTATTTCTTTTTGTACCCACTACCCATACCAGTAGAGAACAAAAGTGGAGAAAATAACTTTTTTCTAATTGAATCTTAAGTGCATGTGTCGGCCTGATGGCAAACCTGCTAATGGTTGATGGTTGAGCTTGATACTTTGTTGCTTCTATTGCAACAGATAAACATGATTATACAGTAGGTCCACAGTTTTATTGTATTTCTTGATTATATAGTCAAAGCTTTGTACTCCCCACCCCCCTGTGCCACCTCTTTACTCCGATAATAATAAACTTTGAAGGGTTGAAGACAATGTGGTGTAATATAGTTCCCAAGTGTCAACTTTATAAAATCGCTAAAAAAAAAAGAAAAGAAAAAAAGACTGAACATTATTTACCTTTGCAGATGTATCAGCCTTCATTGTTCCACCCGAAACACAACGTATCGCCTTATAACTCGGAACCACAGCGTTTCCATAGTTTTCACTAGCAGTGTTGGTGCAGAATATCACAATACTGTATATCCCACCATATCCCACAAAAGTGCTACCTCTGTAACTACCAGTAATCAGGCAATCGTGCGCACGCGGCCTTAGGCTGCGCTTATAGTGCCGGCAACGCGACGTCGCTCCAAAACAATTTACTCCGTCGCCAGCGCTTATAGTAAGGGCGACGGAGCAACCAAAAATTTGGAAGCGGGTTAAATTTGATTTTTTACAGACTGTCGCCACATGTGACTGTCTGTAAACCAATCAATGACCCTGTCGCTCGCAACGTCGCTGCAAATTGAATTACAACTTTCGCCAGTGGCGACGGCGATGTCATCAGTCGCATCGCCGTCACCGGCACTATAAGCGCGGCCTTAGAAAACACATCCATGCATCTCTGAAAATATATTGGTCCACATTTAGTAAGCAGTGCTCTGCTCTAAGACTCCGGTGCCAACAGGCATCTTATGGCTCATTTAAGGGGATGGGACAAAAGGTGTATTATGACAGGGGTGCGCAAACTTTCTGTGCTGCGCCCCCCTGCCTGCTCTCCCCCAGTATTACGCCCCCCAGTTTGTGCACCCCTGTGTTATGGCAGAGCACTGCTTACTAAATATGGGATTTTACTTTGGATTTGTCTAGATAAAAAAACATAATTTAATGCAGCTTTAGATTTCACGTAGTATGTAATTAAGTGTTGATATTGTTCTTATCTATGGCAACCATTACATGAGCCACCGCGTGTGTGTGTGTTATATTACATATTACACAGACGTATATATTTTTGTTACTATTTAGTGTGCCTGCTTTTTTAATTTTTTAAACTTTTTACATAGTAGTTTAGTATTTTGGCAGTAGCACCACTCCAATCTTTTGGATTATTCATTTTACCTCTCCCATCGTACTTTCAGTGTCTCATTTGCCAACACATACTCCTCCTCTCTTGATCTCTCTGTGGGGGTACCTTAGGACTCTGTCCTGTGACCTCTTTATAAATATATATATGTATATATGCTCCAGAGGGGAGCTGAAACATTGGGCCAATAAAATAAACTTTGTTTGCATATGTTTTTTTATGGTGCACCTATCCTTTTGATATATATATATATATATTGTGTTTGTGCGCGTACATACATATTTTTATATATATAGATATACATTATATTAGAGATACTGTTATTGCTTAACTATGGCGGTGCTTAAGATACTTTGGGGGCATAAGAATAGGATCTAAGGCTTTGTAAGCTTATATCTGAAAACATCATTTACTACAGAAATTACAGGTTTCCCATTCCACAAACAGGTTGTTGTTTTATCTTGATAAATTGCATTTGGTATAAGATCCTAATACTACTGTGTATGGGCATGTGAAAGTTTGTTTGTGATAATGTGTCCTTGTAACTGCAATTTTCTTTGACCAATATCAAAGCAATCTCCTCTCAGCCACATGTCATTTGGCTTTGCATACAAATTCTCCATTAATTCATTTTTTGCTGACATAAAAATGGTGGGTTTTCAATTTCCGCCCTAATGCAGTAATGTTCAGTGCATTAACTATGTTTAAATGGTTTGGGAAACCACTCCACACAGTATTAGCTTTAAGAATAAAAGAGTAACCTTGTGAAAATATAATGACATGGAATTACTCATAGCCTTGCCAAAAATAACAGACATAAATGGCTAAAAATAAAAATAAAATCAATGCAGTATCCTTAACTATAATTATATTAAGAAAGCTGAATGTCACACTGCTCTTTCCTACAATAGCCTTGTGATTGTGACATTGACCTGTGAAATGGGAGATTGCCTTTTAAGATCAGCATCATCCCGGTGGCTTTAAGCAGTAACTTGACCTCACTGGACCACTTGCATACTTCTCAGGGTACAATATGAGTGGCCATTCCCAGTCAACTGTGTTTCAGTTAAGGGGTTAAAGTACCAGCGTATGGTCCTCAAAAGCAAATACTTTCTTGTCCGTAGGTATCTTTAAGGTATTCTTTTTGTGTAGCATTTTTACACACATATTGCCTTATATTCCCCTTATTTATGTATCATTGCAGGGAAAATGTAATTTGTGTTTTATTTTTGTTTTTGTGAGTAGGTGGAATTGGAAAATGTAATTTGAACATTAGGCTCTCTATTCAAATCAAAGAGTGACATATACCTAAGGACACTAGTGGGGTTTTCCATTCCCTTTTCAAGTTATTTCCAGATGGGAACTTCAACGTGGACACTCCCTAATGCAAAATAGTCCATCACACTCCAGTCTGAATGATGTACCTGACTGCTTCCCAGTTGTACAAACGCATGCGTGGTCAGGCATGCTTCTATGTGGCACCATACAGCATGTCTTTTTGCTAAATGTTAATGGGATAGTTTCTACATTTCTTACTACACTGAAATTGATGACACAGCTTACAAATCTCAGAGAAAGTAATAATAATAAAAAAAATCCCCCTCTCTCCCATATATATGTACATTATATACAAATATAAGGTTGACCGTCCACAAAAGTTCAAGTAGATTTAGGTACAGTATTTGCTTTGAATGATTAAAATGCAGGTTTTCTGTTCCCTGATTTTCTCTCTGGCTCATTGTACAATGAAGCGTTGAATCTATGCATATGGAGACCACCCCCTGTGCAACTTGCAGCGCAACATTAGAAATGCAACAATCGTGTTTTATGGAACATGCACAATTGCGCAGACAGGTTTTATTTTTTTATATTCATAGCAGCTTGCAAAGAATATTGGCAATAGTGCACGTAGCTGTTCTAAACGATGTTACGTAAACCTTCAGACCAGTGGCCCTTTTCGGCTTCATTAGTGACGCAAGTTGATTCCCCCTGTGTTTTGCGCACATCCTCTGTCTCATCAAGTGATCTTTGGTTCTGGTGGATAAGTATCTTTGTGACTTACGCTTTTAGATATGCACGTGCAACGATTTGTTACAAACCTCTATCATTATCCTTCACCTGTATCTGATAAGTATTATATGTATGTGATATTAAAATATTTTCTTCTAAGACAAATACCATTGACTCTAGTATGAGTCTTTTCCCCTTGAGTGTTGGCGACAATCTACAGTAAATGGATTATATTTCATATAATGTGCACAATGTTTATAGCATGTGTATGACCGTTTTTGAACAGTCACTTATTTCTGTGCTCAATTAGCTCTAATCCTACATAATAACCAGATAGCAAGCTCTTCAACTGAGGGCAGTGTAACTGTATTGTTCTAGTAGATATAGCACAGCTCACAATGACCTTGGTATGGAAAGTTTGAGAATATGCCTCCTTTGTCCTTCACACATCTTTGTAAATTACAGTAAACTTTTCTTTTTCATAGTTTGTTCCATTTACCGTCCTCTGTTTGCCATTCCAGTTTCGGTGACAACCCAATCATGGCCCAAGCATCCTCTGATCCAAGTGTTGTGGGAGCTCCTGACCCTGAGGACAACACTCCGAACATGATTGTCTACAGAAAAGTAAGACCTTCTCATTGTAATTCTTGTACTTTAAAGCTAATAGATGATCATTTAGCCTATTAATATGGTGAGAATAACAACGTCTTTCTAACTTTTTTATTGGTGTCCTGTTTGTGGGAATGACTTTCGTGATCTTTTAGCTTTTTTTTCTTCTTTCTTTTGCCTTTGCGTTTACAGGTAGCACAAACACCATTTCATATGAAGTGAAATTATACAGTGGCAATAGCTGCACCGAAGAACTTACATTCTTAGTACTGTGGTGGGATACATGTGAATTCAGGAAGTTGTGTACATTCATTGATAAGTTCAGTGGTGTTGGTGAGAGAATGAGATTTCAGTCACTGTTTCCATGCTAAGATGTTGCTTTCTGGGTTTGGAGATGGGAACTGTGGAACCTTGGTAAAGACTGAAGGGGTGACCGTTTCAGAGTTTGTGGCAGTGAATGGGACAAAGAAAAGTAAAGACAAATAAACCGGAAATAAGTCTTTAACTAGGAACAAGAGGTGAGTATGGCTATAGTTGCCTTAGTCCTGGAGACCCTCGGATTCTCTAATGAAGGGCCCAGATGGAATAGAAACATCAGCTGTTTTGGCTGTTGAACTTATAGAAGAATACAAAAACTATTTAAGATGGGAATTGTGTGCCATCTGTGTCCATCAAGACCAGAGTGCACAAATAAAGGTGAAATCGATCAACCTACTTATCCTAAACATAATTGACCCCTTTGTGAATGAACAATGAACTCTAACGTGACTGATGTGTAGGGGCAGTACTAAGAACTTATGGTTTAATGAACAAAACAAGGAGTGAAAAAGAAGGAAGTTCTTTCCACTACAATATTTAAAACTTACCATTCAGTAATTAAATGGATGTAATAGCTCAGCTCATAGAATAACCGCATGCTCAAAATTTGCAGGTAGTGCTTGGTCAGAATATTGCTGTTTTGGGATGCTGAGAATTGAATAAACTTGTTGCTATGAGCACACATAAATTTATGAAGTAGTCCATTTATTAAAGGATGCAAAAAGGCATGCAATCTTGAACGGCTGAAGCATTCTAGTGTGATTTGTGGTCAAACGTTTATTCAAAACGCTGTCACAGAGACACATTTCTGTCACCTCTATTGGAGGTCCTAATTTGTCTAATCAAATTTCCATTTTAAGTAATTTTACTGAAACCTGCACTAGTAACTGCCGTTTCCACCGATTCCACTATAGACCCTGTATAGAGTCGCCTGCTTACTACGTCATTACGCAGTGTCCGACTACGTTTCACTCCAACTACGGAGCTTCGTCAGTGGAATATCGCACGCATTCCCCAAGAGGCGTCCTATATACAGTAGCCTTGTGTTGCCATGGTAACCCGCTTTCTAGATCACAACTGAACAGAGCCACATAGGATTATTATGTGGCAAAAGGGATGCAGTTTCTTTAATGATTCCTTTACTGAAAGTTAAGGGCACACTATGACAACAAATAAAGAGTGAGTATAATGCATGAGAATATGAGTTCATACAGCCTATCCAACTTTCAAGTTGTTCATTTTCTATGCTGGGTCTCACCATGAAATTATTTATTTAATGCTGGCCGAAATATTTATACACACAGTGTGTCCTAAAAAGAGAACTAAGGCCGCGCTTCTAGTGCCGGCGACGCAAGGTTGCCCGAAAACAAATGCATTGCCGCCACGCGTGCGCTTATAGTAAGCGTGACGGCGACAATGCAACGTCACCGTCGCGAAAACTGGTAGCCAGCAAAATTTGATTTTTCAAGGGCTGTCGCCTCGTGGCGGCCCTTGAACCAATCAAATGGCCGGAAACCCGCGCCATAGCCGCCCGGCAAAATATAACTTTCGCTGGTCACCCGTTGTGTCACCGTCGACATCGACGGCACTATAGATATATATATTTTTGATATCACAAATCTAATACATTTGATCACATGCATGTGTGTCATGTGATATGTTGGTAAGACAACAGGACTGCTGAGGAGGCAAATACTCCAACATATGAACACTATAAAAAAAAAACAAATGGAGACATGCGTGGCCAGAAAGGTAAATCACATGCACAATGCTGATAGCAACTACCTACAAGGTATAGGCATTTGTCATATGAAAGGCACGATGCGAGTAGCCGACACTGACAGGCAGCTGCTTAGAATGGATTTACACATTAAGCGCCTGCAGTCCAAATGGCCAAAATTAGGGGTTTACTTTCACTCCCTTCATTGATTAAGAAATGTCAAATTACAATCTTGGCGTATTAATATCCGATTCCTTCAGGTATTATTTCTGCTTATCTATATGACTGTGGATATGTATATATATCTATAGTCCCGTCGATGGCGACGGTGACACGACGGGTGACCAGCGAAAGTTATATTTTGCCGGGCGGTTATGGCGCGGGTTTCCGGCCATTTGATTGGTTCAAGGGCCGTCATTAAGCGCCTGCAGTCCAAATGGGCAAAATTAGGGGTTTATTTTCACTCCCTTCATTGATTAAGAAATGTCAAATTACAATCTTGGCGTATTGCTGACTAATTATTTCTGCTTATCTATATGACTGTGGATATATATATGTAATATATATATATATATATGTGTTCGACAAATGAAAATATGGTCTGCTTTCCGCCTACGGTAGCAGGTCTACCCTGTGGACTAGACTGCCTCCCAGGAGGTCCCTTTCAGGTTCAATGTGCTGGACAGGATAGCTGGACAGGCGCCTGGAGACAAGTGAATAATTCGGACACAAGGTATCGTTCTCACTCACTGGTCTGCTTTAATGGGCACATGCATCAGTTCTTATAGCCCTTTCGGGTTGTTGTCACATAGTTACAATTCATTCAGGTTGCCAAGTTGCCATGTACACGTAACAGAAGCCAGTTGTCCTTAACAATGCCATATTCCTTTCAGTTACCCCCCAGCCGAGCTGTCGTTGCTATAGTTATCCTTAACAAAGCTATTTTCTGTCAGCTAACCCCCAGTTGCCGTGGCTATCGTACATTGCTGACAAGACAGTTTGAATATATCAGGATTCTGGTCAAACAGGATATATGGGGCTTGATCTCAGCAAGGAGCAACTGTATTAGAAGTGACTTTTGCTCTCTGTGTTAAAACAGAGTTCCTATACTTTTCCCTACAGTTATATACATTGTACCTGAGCTGACAAAAATGGAGCATATATTCTTAAACATATAAACTTAGGACCCCTACCAAAATATACATTAACAACAAACCTATACATTTAACCCCCGGGCGAGTAAATATTGGCCCAAGCAAAGTTATATATATATATATATATATATATATATATATATATATATATATATATATATATATATATATATATATATATATATATATATATATATATATATATAGTGGTTGACAAATCACCAAAAAATCTACTCGCCACACAAAAAAATCTACTCGCCACCTAGTATCAAACGTGTGCTGCTTGGGCCAATATTTACTCGCCCGGGGGTTAAATCCACTCGCCCGGGGCGAGCAAATGTATAGGTTTGTCAAACACACATATATATATATATATATATATATATATATATATATATATTGTGACAAACGGCTTACTCCGGGACTCCGTCGTTTGTCCGGGACTGTTTAGAACACGGTCTTTTAGGGTAGGTTAAATGATGAGGCGTCACGTACTGTTCCTTTAAACAGGCTATGCCTGGTTTATTCAGTCCCAGGCACTGAGACTGCCACAGTGCATACAACAGAAAACAGATCAAAACAAAAGCTGCTCACCTGAGCGATAACTTAACTTAGATATCCCTGACTCAGGGTTGGACGTGGCTTTTCCACTTCCAACATCAAAACACGGTACTTTTGCAGTCTTACACAAATGAACAGAAAGATTGAACCTGTTTGGGGAAGAGGCTTCTCCCCTCTGTAGTTCAGCAGCCTTCCAGCCTCCTGGCTCTTGTGGGGAGACCAGAGCAAACAGGAAATCAGTCTTTCATACCTGATTCCTAATTAGCATGACAGGTGACAGAAATCAGGCAGCAGACAAACTCTGGTCTGGATCTCTCATCCCTCAGTTCCAGCGCTTGCCAAACTGTGGGATGGAGTGTATGTATTATAAGGCTGCACTCCCAGGCCAAACAGGATAGAAACTGTCTAGTATCCTGGGAGCCCTATATACGGAATTTATTACCATCCCCTGGTTTCTGTCACATATCCTCCCCCCCAGCTCAGACCTCGAGGGATGAGCGACCATGGATATTAGGGAGTGCATCCTTGACAACCCGTCAGCATTGCCATGTTTGTGCCCTGACCTGTGTTCCACAGAAAATTTAAAGGGTTGTAGGCTTAGGAACCACCTGGTCACTCTAGCATTCTTTTCCCTGTTTTGACACATCCAGGTAAGGGGTGCATGATCTGTGACCAACCGGAATTTTCTCCCCAACAGGTAGTATTTGAGCGTCTCTACAGCCCACTTTATTGTGAGACACTCTTTCTCTACTATGGAGTAATTTTTCTCCTGGGGATTTAGTTTCCTACTTAAATAAAGGATGGGGTGCTCCTCACCTTGAGACTCCTGGGAGAGTACCGCCCCCAGCCCAACCTCAGATGCGTCGGTTTGGACTACGAACTCTTTGGAGAAGTCAGATGTGACCAACACTGGTTGGGCACAGAGAGCTTCTTTCAGGCTTCTAAAGGCCTGTTCGGTTTCGGGGGACCACTTTACCATTAGCGGTCCTCTTGCTTTTGTGAGGTCAGTTAGTGGGGTTGCCTTAGTTGCAAAATTGGGAATAAACCTTCTATAGTACCCAATTAACCCCAAAAAAGTCCTTACTTGTTTTTTTGTAACTGGTCTTGGCCAATTTTGTATCGCCTCCACTTTGAGTGTTTGGGGTTTGAGTAAACCTCTGCCAATAGAATATCCCAGATACTTGGCCTCCTCCAGACCAATAGTGCATTTAGCGGGGTTAGCAGTTAGTCCAGCAGACCGGACTGCGTCAAGCACAGCTTGGACCTTTGGAAGGTAGGATTGCCAATCTTCACTATGGATTACCACATCATCCAGGTAGGCGGCAGCATACCGAGCATGTGGTTTTAAAATTTTATCCATCATTCTTTGGAATGTGGCGGGAGCTCCATGTAAGCCAAAAGGCAACACCTTATACTGAAAGAGGCCGTCTGGGGTTGAGAAGGCTGTCTTTTCTTTTGCCCTTTCTGTGAGGGGAACCTGCCAGTACCCTTTTGTTAGGTCTAGGGTTGTGAGATATCGGGCTTTGCCCAGTCTCTCTACAAGTTCATCTACCCTGGGCATAGGATAAGTATCAAATTTTGACACCGCGTTTAGTTTCCGGTAGTCATTACAAAACCTTGTTGTACCATCTGGCTTTGGGACTAAGACTATAGGGCTGTTCCACCCACTTTGGGATTCCTCAATTACACCTAGTTTTAGCATTTTTTTAACCTCTAAACTTATAGCCTTTCTTTTGGCCTCTGGGATTCGGTACGGTTTAAGGTTAACTCGGACCCCTGGTTCAGAGACTAGGTCATGTTCAATTACGCTAGTTCTACCTGGCCGTATAGAGAAGATTTCTTTGTTTCTTCTCACTAAATTCTGAACCTCTCGTTTCTGATGAACAGACAGGGTTTCAGCTATGCTAACCTCTGGGTCAGTTTCTTGATTCTCTGACGGACCTGGGGGTACTAGGGTTAACAAGACTTCTCCATCTTTCCAGGGCTTGAGTAGGTTTATATGGTAAATTTGCTCAGGTTTCCTCCTACCTGGCTGTCTTACCTTATAATTTACTTCTCCCACTCTTTCCAAGACCTCATATGGCCCATGCCATTTAGCAAGGAATTTACTCTCCACGGTGGGAACCAGAACTAGTACCCTATCACCTGGAAAAAAAATTCTGACCCTAGCACCCTTATTATACGTATTCCTCTGTGCTTCTTGAGCTTTCTCCATGTGTTCCCTCACTATGGGTAGGACTGCAGCAATGCGGTCCTGCATCTGGGCAACATGCTCTATTACACTTCTGTAAGGGGTAACCTCGTGTTCCCAAGTCTCTTTGGCTATATCCAGTAAGCCCCTTGGGTGTCGGCCATACAATAGTTCAAACGGGGAGAAGCCTGTGGATGATTGGGGAACTTCCCTAATGGCAAATAACAGGTACGGTAACAAACAATCCCAGTTTTTCCCATCTTTATCAACCGCCCGCCGTAACATGCTCTTTAAGGTTTTATTGAACCTTTCCACTAAACCATCTGTTTGTGGATGATAGACTGAGGTTCTGAGATGCTTGATTTTTAGGAGTTTACATAGCTCTTTTGTTACTTGGGACATAAATGGTGTTCCCTGGTCAGATAGAATCTCTTTAGGAATCCCGACCCGGGAAAACAGAACTACTAACTCTTTTGCTATGTTTTTAGCTGAGGTGCTACGTAGGGGAACTGCCTCCGGATATCGGGTGGCATAATCTAATATTACCAATATATGCTGATGTCCCCTAGCAGACTTTATTAGGGGTCCTACTAGATCCATAGCAATCCGGTCAAATGGTACCTCTATTATGGGAAGGGGTACCAATGGGCTGCGGTACGCCTTGAACGGGGCGGTGATCTGACATTCTGGGCATGAGGAACAATAATTCGTAATTTCTGCCAGAACCCCAGGCCAATAGAAGCTTCGGAGAACCTTTTCTTTTGTCTTTTCCACCCCTAGGTGTCCCCCCAATGGATGACTATGTGCGAGGTGTAATACTACGTTACGGAATGTCCGTGGTACCAACAATTGTTTAGTTGTAACTGATTTCCTTTTATCAACCCGATATACTAGGTCGTTCTCTACCTCGAAGTAGGGGTAAGCAAGTGACCTATCTGGTTGGCCAGGAGTACTATTCTGGTCCCGTATATTTCCCCTTGCTACCGCTAATGTGGGGTCTTCCCACTGGGCCTTCTTAAAACTCCCAGGACTGACCTCTAGGTCAGCGAGGGTCTTATCCGGTTCTGGGGTGGTAAGTGTCTGCTCAACATCTTGATTTGGGGTATTCCCTACCAAAGTAGTGGTGGGGAAGGGAATTTTACAGCACTCCTCCTTTTCCCCCTTCTTATTTGGGCCCTCGTCAACCTCCATTTCTGAAAAAGGGAAAGGATTTGTTTCTTCTAATACTTCGTTATGGTCCGCTATTGAACTCTGGGCGCTATTCTGAGCGGGGGACCACATTTTTAGAAAATGGGGAAAGTCGGTCCCTATTAACACATCATGTGCCAGTTTGGGTACAATACCCACCTTGAAATCTAAAGAACCAAACTCTGTTTCAAAAAAAACATCAACAGTGGAATATTCATGATTATCCCCATGTATACAACAAATTGCCACTCTTTGTGAACTGTTTCCCTGTTTCTTCTTAATGGGCAAGAGGTATTCGGACACTAGTGTGACCATGCTCCCAGAGTCAAGAAGTGCCCGAACCCTCTTACCATTAACCTTTACAAATGCCCACAGATGGTTATTCAAGGGGTCCTCTGGGCTAGGGCCCATACATTGGGGCAACAGCGAATAAGGTTCCACGCTGTTGCATTGCATGGGCTCATCATTTAGTGGGCAGATTTTTGCTGTGTGGCCCCTCTCATGACAATTTACACATTTAGGTACATAGTCTGTGTCCCACTTAGAGCCTTTTCCCGGCTCCCCATGTTGGCTATTGCCCTTAGTGTGCGAACCACTGTTGCTGGTGCAGCGTGAAGGTGGTCGCCGCTCTTCAGCGCCCCTTAACCCCGGTACCCCTTTACCGTCTCTGGAAGAGTCCTGGAACCTCGGGTAGTGGGGTTGCTCCACGACTGTGGGTTGCGGGTGCTCTTCTGCTGCATTGTACCTTTCTACGAGGGCCACAAGCTCATCCGCATTGTGGGGGTCACTCCGACTGACCCAACTGCGTAAGGCAGAGGGAAGTTTCCTCAAGAACTGGTCCATGACCAACCGTTCCACGATGTGGCTGGCTGAGTTGATCTCGGGTTGTAGCCACTTCCGGGCGAGGTGGATGAGGTCATACATCTGGCTTCGGGTGGCTTTATCCATCGTGAAGGACCATGCGTGAAACCTTTGGGCGCGAACAGCCGTGGTTACGCCGAGGCGGGCGAGGATCTCGAACTTCAATTTTGCATAGACGTTAGCTTCGGCTGGCTCTAGATCAAAGTAAGCCTTCTGGGGTTCGCCGCTTAGGAAGGGTGTGATTAGACCAGCCCACTCAGCTTCTGGCCATCCCTCTCTCTGTGCCGTGCGTTCAAACGTGAGAAGATAGGCTTCCACATCATCCGAGGGTCCCATCTTCTGAAGGTAGTGGCTTGCCCTGGTCATTTTCGGAACTGGGGCTGCCGCTGCCAGTGGAAGGTTACTGATAGTCCCCCTCAGGATCTCGAGTTCCTGCTGTAAGCCCTGAGCGATCCGCTGTTGCTCCTCTCTCAGCAAGCGGTTTGTCTCTTGCTGGTTTGCAATCGCGTTTTGCAGGGCTTCATTCGTCTGTTGCTGGTTTGCATTCGCCTGTTGCTGGTTTGCATTCGCCTGTTGCTGGTTTGCATTAATCTCTTGCTGGGCTATTAGCAGCTGTTGCTGGGCTGCATTCGTCTGCTGCTGGTTTGCATTAGTTTCTTGCTGGGCTATTAACAGCTGTTGCTGGGTTTCATTCGCGTCTTTCTGGGCAGCGACATTGCATACCAGCGCACCCACCACGTCTTCCATCTTGTTTGCAGAGGATGAAAAAAACTTTTTTTTTTTTTTTTCTTTCAAAGTTCTTCAACCCGCAGACCCCCTAGTGCTCTGCCCGCATTCTCCACCATATGTGACAAACGGCTTACTCCGGGACTCCGTCGTTTGTCCGGGACTGTTTAGAACATGGTCTTTTAGGGTAGGTTAAATGATGAGGCGTCACGTACTGTTCCTTTAAACAGGCTATGCCTGGTTTATTCAGTCCCAGGCACTGAGACTGCCACAGTGCATACAACAGAAAACAGATCAAAACAAAAGCTGCTCACCTGAGCGATAACTTAACTTAGATATCCCTGACTCAGGGTTGGACGTGGCTTTTCCACTTCCAACATCAAAACACGGTACTTTTGCAGTCTTACACAAATGAACAGAAAGATTGAACCTGTTTGGGGAAGAGGCTTCTCCCCTCTGTAGTTCAGCAGCCTTCCAGCTTCCTGGCTCTTGTGGGGAGACCAGAGCAAACAGGAAATCAGTCTTTCATACCTGATTCCTAATTAGCATGACAGGTGACAGAAATCAGGCAGCAGACAAACTCTGGTCTGGATCTCTCATCCCTCAGTTCCAGCGCTTGCCAAACTGTGGGATGGAGTGTATGTATTATAAGGCTGCACTCCCAGGCCAAACAGGATAGAAACTGTCTAGTATCCTGGGAGCCCTATATACGGAATTTATTACCATCCCCTGGTTTCTGTCACAATATATATATATATATATATATATATATATATATATATATATATATCCACAGTCATATAGATAAGCAGAAATAATTAGTCAGCAATACGCCAAGATTGTAATTTGACATTTCTTAATCAATGAAGGGAGTGAAAATAAACCCCTAATTTTGGCCATTTGGACTGCAGGCGCTTAATGACGGCCCTTGAACCAATCAAATGGCCGGAAACCCGCGCCATAGCCGCCCGGCAAAATATAACTTTCGCTGGTCACCCGTCGTGTCACCGTCGCCATCGACGGGACTATAGATATATATATATATATATATATCCACAGTCATATAGATAAGCAGAAATAATACCTGAAGGAATCGGATATTAATACGCCAAGATTGTAATTTGACATTTCTTAATCAATGAAGGGAGTGAAAGTAAACCCCTAATTTTGGCCATTTGGACTGCAGGCGCTTAATGTGTAAATCCATTCTAAGCAGCTGCCTGTCAGTGTCGGCTACTCGCATCGTGCCTTTCATATGACAAATGCCTATACCTTGTAGGTAGTTGCTATCAGCATTGTGCATGTGATTTACCTTTCTGGCCACGCATGTCTCCATTTGTTTTTTTTTATAGCGTTCATATGTTGGAGTATTTGCCTCCTCAGCTGTCCTGTTGTCTTACCAACATATCACATGACACACATGCATGTGATCAAATGTATTAGATTTGTGATATCAAGAAAAATAAGAGGGTGGTCTTGTGGTGCTAATTTTCAGGTGGGAAAGGGGACAGGGACGAGACAAATAAAGGGGACGCAGTGAGAGAAGAAGGGGTAATGACCCTTACTAGGTGGGAACATTTGTTTGGATGTGCAATAATATGTAGAGTAAACTCCTAAAGGTATTCATTCTTAAACAGTACCACAAAAACATATACAGTACAATGTAATACAAGGTAATAACATTTACAATATAATACAAGGTAATAACCTCAAATTACAAATAAAATTGAATATTCAGCCTCAAAGTCTCTGGTATACAGTATGTGCAAAATGTGTTACATTTAGTCTTTCTAATCTCATAACCAGACACTTTGTGTTCAAACTTATTGTGAAAAAAAATTCTATGGAATCCTTGCAGCATTTTCATAGAGCATGGAAAATTAACCCTTTAAATGGCTTCTTCAGTGAAGCTGACCTTTGAACCCCAAAAATCTACCTACAAATCCCCTCTCAGTGCATTGTCGCTATCGGAGATTCAATAGAAGATTTTGTAGGCCTCAGCGATGAGACTTCTAGTGTTTCAGACAAACGACTTCAAAATGACAATACAAATATAATTGAATAGCAAACATTACTATTGTACTGACTAATAAAGCTATGATTGGATGTATCATCAAATTTAACACACTAGTGGCTGTTGGACTACATCCAAAAAGGCTTTCAAAACAGGATGACTTTGCATAAATTTGTATCTTATATAATTTGGAGATCATATCAATTATTTTCTCTCTGTCATGCATAACTTTGATTTTGGTGACATTGGTTCGATTTTGCAAAAGCCCTTCCAACCTTAACGTAACATTAAAATTAGTTAACCATTGTTTCAGTTGTTCTGTCATTGGAAGGAATCAGATATTGTTATGTAGTAACATACAGGATTTCTGTTTGTTTATCCCATTATTTGGATTAAACAGCATATATTGTACTTTATGTTTCTGTAACATAAACGCTGTACTACTTTTGTATATTAAATCTAAAATATAATTACTGAACGGTGACCAAGGACCCCTAGCGATAATATTTTTCTGTATCCTTGGTGGTGGCAGCATTTTAAGGTATATTTGTGACGGATTGATGGAAATTATTACTCATTTGAGGGACCCTGCGGGGGTGAGCTAGGTAGCTGTGTGTATTAACTCTTGTCACATATGCAAGTCGCGTGCTCACAGGTGTGCCATTCATGTCAATGATTATCGAAAAAAGAGGAGGTTCCACTGAACCTGTTAATTTACTGACTTTTTTCTAGCTTTCGAGTGTGATACCGTATATTTTACTATTTACTATTGTTTCTTGCGTGCATACCAACATCAACATGCAAGTTTTATCTTTCCCATTTTTCCAAGATATTCAGCTCAGTCTTGCAATCTTTGCATTCCTATTTTATTTTCAGGCGGCTATAATTATAATCAACGCTTCCTGTGTTCTGTTCTATGGATGATCTATTTTTTTAATGCTCTTTATAATTTCTGCTGCAGGGAAATTACCTTATTACTCCATAGCACTCTGTTGTAAAGGGAGTCGATGACCCAAATGAGTGAACTACAGTTGTACGTGACAAAAACTAGATTCAGTAGTGGTGGAGGTGTGTTGGTCTTTAATACACAGCCTCTTGTTAGATTCCAGCCTCGGCTTCAAGGCTAAAGAAAATCTCTGATTTGCTGCCGTTTGATATCTTATGTTGTTTTGTGCCAATAGGATTATTTAAATTGCTGTGCTGTAAAGCTGCAAAACCTGAATCTAAACGGAGTGTCAGCTGAGTTTGGGCAAATCAGTTTACTTTATACTTAGATTGTAAGCTGTTTGAACCATAATACATTGTATTTATTGGTTCTATGTAAGGCAGACTCTGTACATAATAATATAACAGGTTGTATTACGTGAAGGACACATTTGTTGGTCCATTAAAATGTATCCCAAATACATAAAAATATGAGCATACGCTATTGCAAGGGCATTTAATTTGATCAATACAGTTTAATTAACATCTAATGAATGTGAAGTTCTGTGACCGCAGGGGGAATGGAAATAAATTGTGCTAATTACACTTCAGGAATAACAAATTCCTATTTTGGAATGCCAGGGATGTCAAATTTAGGCGGTATATGTCTGGACCTACAGTTAAAGAAATGGCCTTTGTCCGTTTTTATAGTACAAGATTAAAATCTCTGTTGACAGTGTAAAAATAAAGAAAATACGTGCTTACAGCGCTAATGCTTAAAACAATATAGTAACAATTATTATTACTAAAGTGATTACAAAAACAAACCTCTATATTAAAGGTCTAGGCTGCCTAGAAACTATGACCAATACAGGTCAACATAAACACATAGAAAACACAATATGACTGGCGCCTAGATTTATCATACAACACCTAAGGTGATCACAGGTCAAGTATTAGACCAGTCCTTAGTGTCAATCATAGTGCAACACTGGTATAAACAATCAAACTAAAAAGGACCACAACAACTTACAGCCACACACTCACATGACAGAATGACTGGAAAAAAACTGGTGCTATTTATTACTAAGAATAAAAACCTATAAAAACACAAAACAATTGTCTAAATAGTGAGTGTGCTAAGTCTAGCACCTTCCTTACTAATGAACTGAGAACTAACAATTTTTCCATTTCTTGGCACTCCTCTTGGCTCACATGGTACAACAATTTTTTTTAAACAAGACAATAGGGGTAGGAGTTCTTGGTTGTCCCTTCTACCTGGACCCCATACTGGGGATCATTGGCCAGTTCCCTTCCAAAATTAGTTGAGGGAATTTCTAGACTTTAAAAACCCTCCTTTTTAGAGGTAGAGTGGTTAAATCTACGGGTAACTCAGACTCATCAGTGTCAACAAGCCCTGTCTCTGACAACTCCTCATCCTCTGTTCCCCCTCTGTCAGGAATATTGACCAGTGCTAACTTGGGTTGGGGTGGGGCTGGACATCAGAGACCAACTTGGAGTCTGTAAACGGACAAATATAATCAGGAGTGGGAGCGTTTAATGCTAGTTATTCCCTGGTCAGGATATCAAAACCTGGAAAACCAAATCCATGAGCATGTCAGAGAAAATCTCGGGAATGGGAGTCCAGAACTGTGCAGCTGGGCACTTGGGGACCGGATCATGTCGACAGTCAACTCCTACACCTTGCGAGGTGAAATTGTAGCTGTACGAAGTGGCTCCCCCTAGTCCTGCATCATGCGGCGTGTACAAAACAGCTGGGTACTCGCGATCAGCTTGCAGAAAAGGCCAGACCCCCTCCCGTAACTCCTCAACGTGGTGACGTCACCTCGACACCTTCCGTCCCAATGCGTTTCATCACAAGTGACTTCTTCAGGGGGGGTTAAGGCTTTTTGTTGATCTTATGGCCAGTCACTTTAAATGGACTTATTTGTAGGCTGCTTAAGACTTTGAATATAATATTTGGCGTCAGGTGAGGGACTGACAAAGGGTCTGGTATAGTCATAAACTGGTTGTCCACTACAGGCATACACCGGTTTATGGACACTCACTTTAAGTACACTCGCGAGTAAGGACATATCGCCCAATAGGCAAACGGCAGCTCACGCATGCGCCTGTCAGCACGTCCTGAACAGCAATACCAGCTCCCTACCTGTACCGAAGCTGTGCGCAAGCGGGGAGACTATAGAGCCTGTTACAAATGCGTTATTTACATC
This sequence comes from Ascaphus truei, assembly GCF_040206685.1. NCBI lineage: Eukaryota > Metazoa > Chordata > Amphibia > Anura > Ascaphidae > Ascaphus > Ascaphus truei. The sequence goes on from NC_134491.1 coordinate 30,378,088, forward strand.
AGTTATGCCCGTATATGACGATTGCAGTACAGTACATGCATCAATAAGTGGGGAAAAGGTAGTGCTTCACTTTAAGTACATTTTCGCTTTACATACATGCTCCGGTCCCATTGCGTACGTTAATGCGGGGTATGCCTGTATTCAGCAAAGTTAACTTAGCACAGCTTGCAATGCAAAAAGCCAAAGATATTTGTAATAAGTTACAAAATGAAAAAGCAGGAACAAAAGAACAGTATCTGCAATAGTTATCTGTATTTTACCAAGGGCATATGTTGGTCTCGGCTGCGAAAAATCAAAGAAGGCAGAGCCAGGAATAGTTAGCAAAGCAGGGATTTAGATCTCTTTCCCACTGGTTGCTTGTAATGGGCTCTAGATATGCCCTTGCACAGATGGCAGTGTTTTAACAACACAGACAGAGGAGAGCAGAGGAGAATATAAATGTCGAGGGGCTGGGATAAAAAGAGAGCATGTTGGTAGAAATCTATTCACAGCAATGAGTGGGATAAAAATACATTGCCTGCCTAAATCCCATCCTTAGTATAGAATCATTCGAAATGTTTTTTTTTACTGTATTCATGCAAAGTACTCAGGCTGCATATCCTTTGTTCTAAATGTTCATTACCCATACAACCTGCAGAAACCTCCACACTGCAGACATAATCGTTTTTGGGAGTACTGTGTATGAAAACAAGCACACGAAGTGTGACACTTTGATTTTCCATCCCTTAAACAGGCGACAGTGCATTTGTTTCTTGTAAAGCAACCAATACATCCAGTATTGCGGCGCATTGGAAATTACTCTGTGATATTTTAGATCATCTTTTCAAGGTCAATGACAGTTTAATGAATTACCCCTTTAAAGTCTCACTTAAAAAACATATTTTGAATTTGCAATATAGGGAAAACTCTCAGCCACGTATCATGTATTATTTACCATTTTACCAGTTGTTTCATAATTTAACAGCTTTGCAAATTAGGTCAAAAAGTATACTGTGAGAAACGGAATACAATAGAATATGCTGTACATACCACTTTTCTTACTGATAATTCATTAAAACATTTTTTTCAACTGTTTCAGATTTTGATGGGGTACAGAAAAGAAAAAAGAGAACATGATATCAGTATGGAGTGGCTCAGTGAATAAAGACACTGACTGGCACTGAGTTTGAAGCAGGGGAGCCTGGTTCAATTCCTGGTGTCGACACCTTGTGACCTTGGGCAAGTCACCTTATCTCCCTGTGCCTCAGGCACCAAAAACATAGATTGTAAGCTCCACGGGGCAGGGATCTATGCCTGCAAAATGTCTCTGTAAAGCGCTACATAAAACTAGCAGCGCTATACAAGAACATGCTATTATTATTAGTAGTAGTATGACATTTGGGAATACAGAATTACTACTTTTTTTTTTTGTTAACCATCTTAAACTTAAACTTTTTTCCCAACTGTTTTATGGGGTACAGAAAAGAGAGGATCGGGGACATATAGAAACAATACCATATACCTTCAGGTGCTGTACGTTTGCATACAGACGATATGAGGGGTGGGGGGGAACACAACACCAGGTGGAGGGGGGAGGGTAGGGAAGTTAGGGTGGGTTTTCCACTTCCGGCAACAAGAGTTCACATCAAGGTCAGGCTCTTCCCACATATCAGGTCTAACCAAAGCTTCCATGTCATTGAACATTGAATTGTTTTACCCTTTAGGAAGGCTACGGTCTTTTCCATGGCATGATTGTGCTATGTCCTGCATTTAATTACTCTAATATCGGGCTCTGATTGTTTATTCCATAGGGCTGCTATGCTGCATCTGCATGCTAGGAGGATTTGGGATGTGAATCTGATCGCTTTCCCAGCTAGCCGGGGTGGTGGTCTACTGAGCAGAGCGAACCAAGGGTCTTGGGCAATCGTTACGCATCGTATTGTGCCAAAAATTAAAGGGCATGTCCACCAGATATGTGAGATTGTGCAATTTTGACCACATCCTGAAAGAAGCATCTGATATATTTTAGAGATCTGTTCTCTTTCTAGATATCTCGTTCTATATAGTAATTTGAAATATGTGGATGTAGCAGGGGAATGTGAGTGGTCAAGAGGAAGTGTTTGACTTGTATGTATTGGAAGAGTTCTGAGCGTGGCAGACGTGGCCTCTCCAAGTTCTGCGAAGGCTTTGATTCCACTCCAGGATCATAAAAACGTTTTTAAAAAAAAGAACTAAATTCGATTTTTTCCCCATTAAAAATGGAAATTCAGAAACTAAAGAAACATTGTAAATTATAGATGTAGTAACGATTATTGCACCCATTAATGCATTTGCAAATAATCGAATTTTTACGCGCATTAAGTTTTTTGTAAAGGAGCGTTGTTACATCTTTCATTAAATATCGTGCGATCAATGTTTTGCTATTCTGCGTTAAAATGTGCAGAAATGACTGCTACATCTGTAACAAAATATGGGCCTGAGAAGCTTCAACTTTTAATTCCAAAATGTCTCAGTGTTACTTCTGAGTATTCAAAAAGCCACATGGCCTATGGCTCATTTCTTGCAGTTCTTGTCTTTACGGCAGCTTCTGAAAGGAAAAAAAGGAGAATGCACCAATTTGATTGAAAGCTGATGTCGAATATTATCCATTTATAATGTTTGGATTGGCCCAACATTAGGGAAAACTATTTTATTGATATGACAATTACTTTAGCTATAGCCATTAACTATGTTTATTCAGGACATACCTACAATTCTTGTTTTTCCAGCATTGAATTAGTTAAAAGAACAACACAGAAATAGAAAAGAAAACACACAAACAAACAGACATATTACAACAAAAATATCCATAATGGCGGGAGGGAAGTGGGGGGAAGTGTAATGAACCTACACTAGAGATTAATGTCCTGGAAAAATATGTTGGAGATGGTGATCCAGAACACCTTTATAGAAATGGTGTGTTGTGTTGGGTTATCAGAGGCCCACAGAAGGAACCTATTGTAAGGATCCACTATAGGACTATAAAGTACAACAGGCTACAACATGCACTCATTCATACATTCACATGCTCATGTAGGCATTCACTCGTGCATACATTCATGCACTCCTACAGATATACATTAATTAATACACACACACATATATATATTTATGCATAGATAAACGACCACCGACTCCCACAGTCACCCACAGATAGATTGCCATGGGAGATTCATTTTGGAACGCTTGGCTGGCCCTCCTGATGTTGCGACCCACCAGGCATTTTCTCTAGGGCTCGGTGGCGTGTCTGAGCTTGTACATACCCTATAGGCCGTTATTCACTGTATTCTGTGTAGGGTGAGGATCTGGTTCATGAGATCCCTGATGACACAACTCAGATCTTGGATATTAATGGACACAAAGATAAAAGAAAACCATAACAGACATCGGCACATTGTTACTAAGCAGTAGTATTCCATCACAGACATCGGCACATTGTTACTAAGCAGCAGTATTCCATCACAGACATCGGCACATTGTTACTAAGCAGCAGTATTCCATCACAGACATCGGCACATTGTTACTAAGCAGCAGTATTCCATAACAGACATCGGCACATTGTTACTAAGCAGTAGTATTCCATCACAGACATCGGCACATTGGTACTAAGCAGTAGTATTCCATCACAGACATTGGCACATTGGTACTAAGCAGCAGTATTCCATCACAGACATCGGCACATTGTTACTAAGCAGCAGTATTCCATCACAGACATTGGCACATTGTTACTAAGCAGTAGTATTCCATCACAGACATTGGCACATTGTTACTAAGCAGTAGTATTCCATCACAGACATCGGCACATTGTTACTAAGCAGTAGTATTCCATATCAGACATAGGCACAGTGTTACTAAGCAGTAGTATTCCATAACAGACATCGGCACATTGGTACTAAGCAGTAGTATTCCATCACAGACATCGGCACATTGTTACTAAGCAGTAGTATTCCATAACAGACATCGGCACATTGTTACTAAGCAGTAGTATTCCATCACAGACATCGGCACATTGTTACTAAGCAGTAGTATTCCATCACAGACATCGGCACATTGTTACTAAGCAGTAGTATTCCATAACAGTCATAGGCACATTGTTACTAAGCAGTAGCATTCCATAAGACGGACCATTGAAGTGAATGCGCCATAAGGAGTCTTCTGATGCTGGAAGGTCTTATAGAATAGCACCGCTTACTAAATGTGGCCCCCACTCTTTGATTCATCCCACTATGGCCTAGATCAACAATAGGGTACTGAGGCATGTTAAACTGTAGCACCAATTTATGGACCTGGGCCCATGGGGGATTATGGATCAAAGTCTCCCGGCTGCAAAAGAGCATTTTGTGACCTTAAATACATACCCCCTCAGATACAAACTTATTGCATACAAACCACTCAAAGAGAGAAGAGAAATTAGCCGAGAAAAGAAAAAAAAGTCTGCTTTCAAAACTCTCCTCTTGTAGTTGTACAGATATGTTTTGTAAAGTTCATAATTAATAGAAAATTAAAACTATAAGGTGCACAAAAGTAAAATATTGATTTCCTGCCTATCATCTAGAGACATATCACTGTCTGTCTTTTATAATGCAAATCTTATTTCCCGAAGCAGCTTGTGCCAAAATAGCAGCCTGCAGCCTCTCAGCAATAGGGGCACCTGACCGCAGGGGCTAGGCTGCCCTCTCTTACCTCCCCTCCCCTTCTCCTCACCTTTGGTGCCAGTCCATGTGCTGCTTCCCCTCTCCCCTCCAGCTTGGCTGGATTGCATGCTGTTTCCCCTCCCCCTCCCCAGTGTCACAGGGGGGGGGGGAGGAGGGGGGCGGGGCGGACCTAAGGGGATTCAAAGGAGCGCAGGGGAAGGAAGGCCGTCTGCTCCCTGAAAAGTAGTTCCCGCCCGCCCGTCCCTTTTGTTTGTGCAATACCATGACAATGGTATAATATATTGTACATTGTTGTATTTTCTTCCGTTTCACAAATAAGTAAACATGGGAAGGATGTGGACCCAGGGAGTAATCTGATTTGCCAATTCTCTGAGTCAGGAAGGAATTTATTTCCCCTTATGAGATATCATTGTAGCTTATATCACTGGGTTTTTTGTTTGCCTTCCTCTGGATCAAAATACCGTAGGTGAGGATACAGATAAAGTATCTGTCTAAATGTAGCATAGGTTGAACATGATGGACGTCTGTCTTTTCAGCCTCATCTACTATGTAACTATGTCTGCCATCTTTGAGGTGGGCATTCCATGACGTGTTGCCTTCGTCATGCCGGCTGTTGGGGGGGGGGTAGGTGTGCGTTAACCTTGCCAGCGGGGATTCTATGGTACAGATAACCCCTAAGTCGTTGTGTTGGCTGGGGTTAGCGATTCGGCAGGGCTCATTTGTGCGTGATTCCCTGGGCCCAGTATCGCTTAACGGCTGGGCCATCGGACGCCCCGGCTTGGTGGCTGTGCGGGCCTTGGTTGGTGTGCCATCGGCCTTTACCCGGGGGGAGATCATGCTGGCAGGGTTGGCACTTACCAGGGTTTTTGTGTAAATAAAGCCGTGGCCATTGTACCTCCAGACCCTTGTTGTGTGTTTATTTATTTATATGTGGGTTGGGGGAGGGAAGGGCAGCTTCCTCGCAGGCTCCAAGGTCAGGTCATATTCACATAGCTCTCAAGCGGTGGGTAACGTTTTAACTACTGTAGGTCAGCTGCATAAGCCAAGCACCAAGATAGATGCAATCACTAGTGGGAGGGAATAAAGACGTGCCCCAAAATCTCTGTAGGATTTGCATTGCAAATTGACATTACATAGTCATAGTGCAAAACAGAAAATGTGCTTTGTTTCTTTGCACAGTGCAGGATGTCGCTTACAAGCTTATTTATATGCAGAATACAACCTGTTCCAGAAATCTGAATGTCACGCAGCATGAACCAATGAGCCAATGAGCCACTGCATACACAGAAGATTTGGGATTTTGACATGCAGAAGAGCGGTACCAGGGTTCTTGTTACTATGGTTCAGATGTAGGAAAGCAGTACCATGGCTATGCCATTGTGTCACAGTAAGTGGAACTACAGCAGTAGGTGTCAAAATGTACAATTAATGAAGCCAATTTTGACTTCTCTCTCTATGTAGAAGTACTCTTGGATCGAAGGGTCCGTTTAAAGTGTTCAGTCCTGTCCAGCATTGCGTTACAGTAAAGCAAGTCACTTTTCACAGAAGGAGCTGCCATAAAATGTTTGTTGTAAGCGAAACACTCACGTGCTTTCTGTAAGTGACAGTGACTAGGTTATTACAGTTGCCAATGTATCACCATCATTTGCCCAAATATAAGCAGAAGAGCATGCAATATGTTTGTACAGTATGTCCAGACTCCAGACACATAAGGAGTTTATAACAGGGCTAAAATTGCTAAGCTGTTAATGTCCGTTCCATTTGCTCTATTGTGCTTTTATCCGTCAGCCTAATATGCTTATTTTACAGGAAGAAGCTTTTGTTACCTCCTGGGCTGAGAGCAGATGCTAAGCTTAGCTTTCACTTCAGGAATCAGACGCATCTGATCACAGCGTCCATTTTAACCTTTGTGCTGCTTAAAGAAGTGGGGATTCATGGCGTTACATAATGCTCTTTGTTTAATACAGGAGCACGTTTTACTGCAGTTAATTCAGCAAAAATAATACTACAAATCCATTTGTGAGCTACATGCATTATTTCCATGCCTGTCGTAATATCTCTTCGCTGCTGGAAGGACTCGCAGTGCATTGCAGAATCACCTTGGCAGTGGGGCTAAAATCAGTTTGTCATTCATGTAAACTTGTAACAATACAAATGCCCATTAATGACTATTAGATGCTATGGCACTGGTTCATCCTGACACCTAGTTACACTTAAGGTTTGTTTTAACACAAGCTTTTCTGACAGCTTCTAAGTGGTTTGTGCTTTTACTAAAAATTGGAAATCAGCAGTGGCAGATCAATAACTTTGGCTGATTTGACTGATTGCTCCGTTGCTCCGGTAGGAAGACAGCCGGAGTACTTTTCCCTTTGAAATATTGGTGGAATTTTCTTCTCAGAAAGTTATTTCTGATGTATTCACCTGGGATTTTCTTTATATAGTGTAACAACCATATTCTTATTCTTCACATGTGTGCACCATCAGATATTCTGCACTTGTGCGCACCATCAGATATTCTGCACATGTGCGCACCATCAGATATTCTGCACATGTGTGCACCATCAGATATTCTGCACATGTGCGCACCTCCAGCTATTCTGCACACGTGCGCACCTCCAGCTATTCTGCACGTGTGCACCTCCAGCTATTCTGCACATGTGCGCACCACCAGCTATTCTGCACATGTGTGCACCTCCAACTATTCTGCACGTGTGTGCACCTCCAGCTATTCTGCACGTGTGTGCACCTCCAGCTATTCTGCACGTGTGTGCACCTCCAGCTATTCTGCACGTGTGTGCACCTCCAGCTATTCTGCACGTGTGCGCACCTCCAGCTATTCTGCACGTGTGCACCTCCAGCTATTCTGCACATGTGCACACCTCCAGCTATTCTGCACATGTGCGCACCTCCAGCTATTCTGCTTGTCAAGCCTTTGTAAATTCCTGAAAAGGACCTGGTTGTAGCGACAACACAAAGGGGTCATTTATCAAGGGTAAAAGTAGTCATGGCAACACTAAAGTGACATTAATGTACCGTTTTTATAATTGAGTTTTAATAAACTAAGCTGAGTTTAAAGCATTTCCATCCTTAACATTATGTTCCATCCATAACATCTACACAGGGCCGGTTTAACCAGTAGGCCAACTAGGCGGCTGCCTAGGGCAGCAGAATTCAGGGGCGGCACATTTTCACAGAGGGCAGCGTAACCGAGGCCGCAGGATTTCCCCAGCAGGGAGAGAGCAGGGTGGTTGTTGGGGGGCTGGGCAGTTTTCTCCATCTTGATTGGCTGATGCTGGGTAATGCAACCAGTCAGGAGGAGGTGTTAGGAGCCTGGGGGTGTGACCAAGCAGGAGAGAGGTGAGTGTGTGTGTGTGTGTTTATCCTGTTGTGTATTTGTTCTGTAATGTTGAGTGTGTTTATTTGTGGCTGTCCTGGGGGAGGTGAGGGAGGGGGAGTGAGAGAGTGACAAGGAGGGGGAGAGAGAATGACTGGGAGGGGGGGGGGGGAGAAAATGACAGTAGGGGGAAAAGAGAATGACAGTGGGGGGGGGGGGGGGGGTCAGGGAGAACGACAGTGAGGGGGGAGAGAGAATGACAGTGAGTGGGGAGAGAGAATGACAGTGAGGGGGAGAGACAATGACTGTGGGGGGAGAGACAATGACTGTGGGGGGAGAGACAATGACTGTGGGGGGGAGAGACAATGACAGTGGGGGGGAGAGAGAATGACAGTGGGGGGGGAGAGGGAGAATGACAGTGTGGGGGGAGAGAGAATGACAGCGGGGGGAGAGAGAATGACAGCGGGGGGGGGGAGAGAATGACAGTGGGGGGGGAGAGAGAATGGCAGTGGGGGGGAGGGAGAGAGAATGACAGCGGGGGGGGGGGGGGGAGAGTGACAGTGAGGGGGGGAGAGAGAATGACAGTGGGGGGGAGAATGACAGTTGGGGAGGGGAGGGAGAGAGTGACAGGGGGGGGGGGGGGAGAATGACAGTGGGGGGGGGGGGAGAATGAAAGTGAGGTGCTTTGCTGCACTATCATCCTAGAGATTTCTACAAAAATATAACGTGATCGCACTGTGGGGTCACGCGCGTCTTCTTTCCATTTATAGGTTTTTACTCTGAATGTGGGTTTCTTCCGACGAAGCTGCAGCTGACCCAGCAATCCAGTTTGTCTCAATGGCCATCTGATCCATTAGTATTCTATTAATTTATCGCTTTTTTGCCACCATATTGCATTCCTTTGATCCTCTTTCCTTAACTCCGGACAGAGCGGCTCCTTTTTTGTGGCTGCAGACTTTTATACACACTTTCTTAGTTTTGGTGTTTGATTGGACGTTTGAAGAAAACACTCTTCTTATTTAATTGTGTCGTTTCACCACCCCTTGCAATTATCTGTTATTTGCACAGTTTGATTAGTTTTAATATTGGTATAACACCGTTATCACTTATTATTTGTGAACTTTTTCTATTTCACTGTCCACATCTAATTATGTTAATTGTGCATAACTTGATGTTTCTGTGCTTTATATTGTTCTTTTATATCGCTGAATACTTGTTATTGTTTTTATATTTGAGGGTATTTTGATCACTTTATAGCTGTTTGTATATATTGGAGGATATTCTGATAGTTTTGCACAGTCATTATGTTCAAGCAGTTGTTGCTTGGTTACGCTCATGTTCACCTTTTGGTTACTTAGCAACACTTGGGTACTTATATGTGCTCAGCAGCGCTTTGATATTCCCCTTGGAAAAGTCACATTAGGCTATGGCCCCGGTGTCGGCGCTGAACGCGCGTCTACCAGGCTGGCGGCGCATGCAGCTCTGTTCCCCGGTCTGTGCAGAGCTGCAGGGGGAAAGACGGAGGGGAGGCCGTGACAGGGGCATGGTGGTGGGGGGGGGGGGCGGCAGGGGCGTGGTGGGGGCGTGGCCAGGATGTCACCCGGCAGGTTTTGCCCTCATTGGCTGAACCATCAGGGGGCGTGGCCAGTTCTGAAGGTAGTCAAGGTAGGCAGCGTGCCCAGTCCCATTGAGGGGCGGTTCTTGTCCCTGCAGCGCACGCCCTAGCGCTTGCTGCAGCAGGCAGCGGGGACCTCGCCTTAGTGTGACATCACGGCGGGTCATGTGGGATGCGCTGGTCGGAGTTTGTGAACCTCTGTGTTTCCAGCGCGTGGAGAAACCAGAGCGAGTAGACTGCTGTGAACTATTATTTGAAGAGCCACTTGTTATACACAGGGCTTCCTGGACTTTGCCCTGAGGAACAGATCCGATCTGGCGGTTATGAGAAGCTTCATGTCATGCAGAATATCCACTGCTTCTTGTCCTCTGATTCACCGGCTGGAAACCTAACAAGAATGTTCTCTAAAAGCTATAATAATTCTTATCCCTGTGAGTGCTCCTTACCATTTTATAAGAAATGAGAGAATAAAGTGTTCCTGTTATAAAATATACTCCTGCCTCGTGAGTGCAATCTATCCGGGGGAGTAGTGTGAGTTCTCCTGCAGGGATTGTCTTCACATTCCTGGAGCCTGCAAGAGATGGAGGCGCTGACACCAATGAGATAAAGAACCATCATCTACCCCAGAATCCTGTCCTGATGTCCCCACTACCACTGGCGGACACCTCAGTATCCTGTAAGCCAGTAGGTACCAGCACTGCACACCTGGTAGCAGGGCATATCTCCCAGAGGGTGGGGGAAACAATACTACACTGTATGTAATATGCGGCTCAAGGGCTGCAAATACGACCCTTTAATTATATCAAGTTGCCTACCACTGCTGTAGGACCCCAGGTTTCTTGGGTATCCAGTAGCTGCCCCTTTTAGTGTATGATTAGGATTAAAACGATGTTAGCCTTGTTTTGATGTGTATTGCTCTGATTGCAGTGCTCCAGAAAAAAAGTCAATTTGATTCAGCGTCTCGCAGCTGTCATGTGACAATTTACGGTGTCCATATGACAAATTGGGTCTGTGCTGTCCTGGCAACCAAGGAATTACAATTTATGGTATTGTCTTTCTAAAAATCCGTATGGAAGAACAAGACTCCCAACTCTGTCTTTGCAGTTTTTTTTAAATTTATTTTTTATTTTAGTAGCATTTCTGAGCATCACACAAGGCTAATTCTTATTACTCGCAAGTGAAGAAAAAACAACACATTTAGAAGCTGTAATCTGCAAAGTGCAAAGCCGCTCCTGGTTAATCTTTTCCTAGTTACTCTCTTGCTCTTGCCCTAGTTCATGTACAGTAAGCTCGTAACAATACAATATAACTATTAATGACAAATAAATGCAATGGCACAGATTTGACTCCTGCCGCCTAGTTAAAATTGTCCTTTTTTTAGCGGATGCTTTCCATCGTTAGAATGAAAACAATTATGTAGAAAATATGAAAATAAATGTTAATAGTCTACACCTACACAAATAATAAATGTTATAATAGAATGCAGGTTGTGCATTTCAGACAATTAGGATTATTAGCAAACGAGCTGGAAAGATTACAAACTCGCCTTCTTTTAGCTTTTCCCATTGTATTTTCAGTCTATAAACCACTTGTATTATGGAGCATGCAGAAGTGTACAGTATATACTGTAGGTATCAGCAAGTAAAAATGCCCACATGCATGTGTAACCCTGTTCCCCCCACCCAATCTCACATAGGGTCTCCTAGGGGAAATGCTACTCAGGTTACATGGCTTTGTGTGGTGCATACCTGCTGGTAACAGGGGGCTCTGGGTCTCCCGCATGATGGTAAAGGGGAATACCAGGACAGGTTTCTCGGATCTTGCCCAAATTCTACTTACAGGCGCAGCGCCTCCATCTTGTGCAGCCCCCAGCTGTATGGGATGAAGTATCTGCAAAAGAACTCTCCCCCTTCCTCCCAATATACTTCAGTCTTATGCAGGAAGGTATAGGTAAAATGCAGCAGCTCTTTATTTGGTCTTCCTTATTCAGCAGCACAAATCACAGCAGATAGAAGGATCTTCACCTTCAGGATGCCCCTGAACTCACTCCTGGTCAAGGGCACCAAGAGTGGTTCTTGCTCTTCCCCTATCCCCTGGTGGTGTGGGAGGTATTGGTTGACCCACATTCCCCGGAGGGAGGCCTCAAGGCTGCCAGAGCCCTGACAGCTTGGTACGGTTAACCTTGTCCCTCTCACGGTAGAGACAGACTGACTAAATAGGAAGTTGCAGTACATTAAGTAAGCTCCAGCAGGCACCACCCCTGTGTCTCTAATTGGACACAGAACCTGATGTTACTACCTTCACTGACGCACTGCATGAAGCGGGGAAAATCCATGATTGCTCATGGCAAACCTGCCCTTACCAGGTATTACTACCAGGAGGAGGGCAGACCTATAGCCAAAAAACTACTCAGGGCTACACATGTATGTTACGGGATATGCAGGACAGCCTTCCAATGTTCAGATGCAACAGAAAATGGTGGTTTCTTAGGCTGCCCAGTGTTTTTTATATGCATGGCTAAATAAATATGATTGAGGCTCGCCAGTCACCAGTATCAGTCACTCATCCACCACAGCTTTGCAACAACGTGGTTCTTCTGCACCCAAGGTCTGTCAGCGATTGTGACCCATCATGTTTCACTCACCATGAACAAGTGGATTTTTAAATCACTACTTGAAAGTTATAGAATGTGTAGAGTAACCTTTAAATTAGTGAGAGCCACTTTTACTTTAGCTACCGGATTTTCATAGAAGCCTGTGTTCAATCGTGAGAAAAACGTAACGTGCACAACTGCATTTGTTTGCACAATAAGGCTTAACCTTATTATTATTATTTTTATTATTATTATCTTGCCATAGTTGATGATAACATCAAAGTGTAGTGACTACTGTATAATAATTCAGAGTTTCAATTAATTTTAGGGTAGGAAACAGAGCGATAATTTTTTCATAACCGCAATATTATAGCCCTGAGGTACGGTTATCATAAAATAATTACTCCCGTAGGGGGATCCGAGGAATCTGCCGTTGCTTCCTGCCGCACAATGCCTAAGGGGAAACTTTTATCTAGCAGTAATTAAACATCCTGAAATGTGTCATAGCACTTTATAAATAAAGGAATGTGAGAAAAAAAAGAACGTGAAGGGTTAAACTTGTAAAAATAATGTGCTAATTAAGTGCAAGTGCTGGGCCCATTGTCCTTTTGCATGCGGTATAATCCCACCCTTCCCTGATTGTCCTGTGTCTTATTCTTTATAGTCGCAAAGCGTGGTGCATTTGTGTTACAGGCAGAGCAAGGATTGCAAAGCAGTAAAGGGGAGATGTATGAACGCAAAAAGGAAACGTGGGGAACTACGTCAATGTATATAAACTGTATCTACAGTACATTGACTGCTGATGAGAACTAATTGGCTCACAGGCTTCCCACTTTCCTATCTGTTGTGAAACCTCACACCATATGAGATCCCTTTCCTTCCTTCATATTTAGATTAGCCGTGTGTATATCCCAAGCTGGTTTTAATTACTATACAATATTCGCATCCAGCACAAGGCTGTGCCATGAATCTACCCCCCTTTCCGTGAAGAAGTACTTCCCTACCTTTCCCTTGAGCCTCCCTCCCCTCGGCTTCAGAGCTGTACAGTAGGTAAAACACAGATAACTAAACAATTTGGTATTTGGGTAGATTTTCCAGTACTGAGCAAAGTGGGAAGCCACCGAAAAATTGATCACAAATTAGCAGCTAATAAGCCTTGTTAAAATGAAGGACTGTGCTGTGTTCTTGAATGATTTTGATACAAATCTGTTGCGTGAGATTAGGTTAATGAGGTTTTGGTTTTCTATAGCGCCTCTATTGCTAGATACAAAAACAAAACTTGAGCTTGTTGAAATCTGCAGTTTATCTCACAATCGACACATTACTATTTTCATCTTATTTATTTCGACATTTGATTTGAGTCATTTTCAGTGTGCGAATGCCAAGCATCTTGAATGTGACATTTCCTAAATAAATAATTGAAATGCACCATAAAAGCTTTCCTGTTAAATATGTATGTCCATATCTCCTTTGTTAATGTGCAGTGGTATTTACTGACTCACTTTCTTATCCATCCGTTCATGTCCTGTGATTGCCGGCCTGAATGTGTTCGGCGAGTTAACAAAAATATGCCTTTAGGATTCTGAAAGGCCTATTGTGCAAAAGGCTAAATTGGGAACCAAAGAGAACCAAGAAATTGTATGAGTCCAAGAAGAGAATATACCATCTTGTATCTTGCATTCTATTTGAAGCCACTGAAAATTCTTACTCTTAAACATGCATGGTAGCACTTGTAGGGCAAAGTAACTCTTGCCTGCAAATTGCATTAAAATGTACCACAATCAGCAGTTGAAGTTTGATGGTACGAGGGGGTAAGGTTTACTACTACTTTTTTGTTTTCAAACCCAGAGAACTACTACTTTTAATTTCCATGCCCAAAGTACCCGTACAGTACTTTTTACTTTTATACCTGGCGTCAATGTCAGCCATTTTTTAATCGTGGACAAACTACCGTTTTTCTTGCTAAAAGTAGTCCTACATAAAGAATAAAAAGAAGTGTGTAAGTTTTTTTTCTATTTATAGCAGTTTTATATGTAATTCGCTTTGTCACAGTTACAGTGGCGAGAAAAAGTTTGGTGATCCCCAATGATAATTACGGAAATTTCATAGTTTTTTCAGGATAACCTTCTTGAGTCAAAATCAGTCTTTTCTTAAATATCCAATAGGGGTTATATTAACCAATTCCATGTCTTTTGAAACAAAAAGATGTATGCATTAGACCAGCGGTGCGCAAACTGGGGGGCACACCACCCAGGGTGGGTGGGAGATTTTGCTGGGGGGGCACAGGCGGTTGCAGAGGCTCCGCACTCTTCACCCAGGCATTTCATTAAATGCTGGAGGATCGCGTGAGGCCCCTGCAACACTCCTTACCGGGATTCAGCCGGCTGTGTGACGGCGCGGGCCATGTGACGTGACATCACACGCGTCAAATGATGCCACGGGTCACGTGACGTCACATGACCCCGCAGCATCATTTGACGCGGATACAAGGTGGGGGGGCGCGAGAGCCGGGGAAGGGAAGACAGAGGGGCGCAGCCTCAAAAGTTTGCGCTCCCCCGCATTAGACAAACAATGAGTAGTAAAGAGGCAGGGTATGTGCAAAAGTAAGTGAAACCCTTGTTTTATCAGCTAAATTAAAGGGGATAATTAGAACAGGGTGTTTAAATAATTAGGTAGATCTTCAGGTGTGAGTTTAGGAGGCCCCACATCAGAAAATGTATCAGTTTGGTCTTTACCGTACAGGGGTGTGAAAACACGTCATGCCACGATCAAAAGATATTTCTGAGGACGTCAGAAAAGCAGTTATTGATGCTCAGTCTAGAAAGGGTTACAAATCAATTTCTAAGGATTTGGGGCTCCACCAATCCACTGTCAGACAAATGGAGAAAGTTTAAGACCACAGTCACTCTACCCAGGAGCGATCGTCCTACCAAAATCTCTCCAAGAACAAACCGGCAAATCATCCAGGAAGTCACAGAGAACCCCAGAGTAACATCCAAGGATCTGCAGGCCACCCCCGTCTTGGCTAATGTGAGTGTTCATGGCTCAACTATCAGAAAAAGACTGAACAAGAATGGTGATCATGGAAGGATACAATGTATTTAAATGATTTGCACTGGCGCCACCGTTCCCTTAAATAATGACTGTGATAAAACAATATGAACAAAATATAATAACCATGAAATGTTTTACCCAACCGGATACTTCTCAACCTCTCCTGGAAATGTGCTAAGATTTCCCACGATAGAAGTCTTGGTTTGGAGTGGAAAGGGAGCGCTCCAGTCAGGGACACATCATGAAAATAAAAAACATAAAAAAACAATGATTGTGCAGTATATCAATTCAAAAGTTGATTGGACGCAGTTCTTGGCTCTTGGGGCAATTCTACTTACAGCAATAAAGAATATTTAAAGCCTGTATCTGACTGTCAGAAGATGTGTAGATTGTTGGTATTGAGCTTTCAAATATTCCCCAGACTTTTCTCCCGCAATTTGGGCTGTTCCAGAGTTGAAGATACTCAAAATCCCATGTTGCAATATGTAAGTAAAGAGATAAAGAAACCCAATGGTGCAGATTGCAGAAACATTAGCTTTTATGAAAGTAATGGGTAAATAGATGTACTCACACTTTGTACATATACATTGTACACATAAAGGTGTCTTTCGGAGCACAGTATAGGTATGTGTAGCAGTGATAGTTCTCTCCCGATCCTCCTGTGTGTCCAGCCGCGCCGTCGACAGTGGCGTCTGACGTCACTTCCCTTTCGCGGTCAATCGCATCAGCTTGGAATGGATTGTGACGTGCTGGAGGGAGGTCTGTAGGGGAGTTCCAGCGTCTGGCGTCTTCTCGTGAAGGCAGCTGCAGCAAGGCTCTACGCATTTCGCTGTCACTCACAGCTTCGTCAGGAGCAGTATAGTGTGTCATGTCTTTGTCTTATATTTATACCAATGCATAGTTAATTATATAATTGCTTAATTGCTCATGCAACAACATTTTAGTTAAAACTTCACCACATTTCTATTACTAATTTTACTCCACAGGTTCGCCTTTACATAGGCACAAATAACCCTGTGGTCCAAAGAAATAAACTTTATTTAAATCATCATTAAACACAGTATTAATACTTTAAAATATGCACATAAACAACAAAAAAAGAACAAACCGGCAAATCATCCAGGAAGTCACAGAGAAACCCAGAGTAACATCCAAGGATCTGCAGGCCACTCTCGCCTTGGCTAATGTGAGTGTTCATGGCTCAACTATCAGAAAAAGACTGAACAAGAATGGTGATCATGGAAGGATAGCCAGGAAGAAACCACTGCTCTCCAAAAAGAACATTGCTGCCCGCCTGAAGTTCGCCAAAGAGCGCACAGATGATCCACAAGACTTCTGGAACACAGTTCTCTGGACAGACGAGTTAAAGGTAGAATTATTTGACCTCAATGAGAAACGTTATGTTTCACGAAAACCAAACACTGTGTTCGAACATAACCTCATCCCCACCGTCAAGCACGGTGGTGGTAGTGTGATGGTTTGGGGCTGCTTTGCTGCCTCAGGACATGGACGGCTTGCCATCATCGACACAACCATGAATTCTGCATTGTATCAGAAGAGAATGTCAGGCCATCCATCTGTGAGCTGAAGCTGAAGGGAAAGTGGGTCATGCAGCAAGACAATGATCCTAAACATACAAGCAGATCTACAGCAGTTACAGGAAAGGCTTAGTTGAAGTCATTGCTGCTGAAGGGGGTGCCACCAGGTACTGAATCTAAAGGGCCACATACTTTGTCACACATGGATATTGAATGCTGAATCATTCGTGGATGTTGAAAAGTATCATGTTTTTGTGTCATTTGTTTGATCAGGTTATCTTTATCTATTATTAGGATTTAGATTAAGCTCTAATAACATTCTAGCTTTGAAATATGTGAAAATCCTAAGGGATTCACAAACTTCTTCTCGCCACTGTATACAGTTGCATAGTTTAGAGCAGGGCTGCACAACATACGGCCCGCGGGCCGCATGCGGCCCGTCTGGCCTCTCTGTGCGGCCCGGCCCGTGATGACTCTGGCCGGGCGCCAGTTAATTAAATAAATAAAAAAAAAAAAAAGTGGCGGCGATTCATCTCTCCTCCCAGCCCCCTCCCTCCCTCTCCCTCCCAGCCCCCTCCCTCTCCCTCCCAGCCCCCTCCCTCTCCGTCCCAGCCCCCTCCCTCCCTCTCCCTCCCAGCCCCCTCCCTCCCTCTCCCTCCCAGCCCCCTCCCTCTCCCTCCCAGCCCCCTCCCTCCCTCCCTCCCTCCCTCTCCCTCCCAGCCCCCTCCCTCTCCCTCCCAGCCCCCTCCCTCTCCCTCCCAGCCCCCTCCCTCTCCCTCCCTCTCCCTCCCAGCCCCCTCCCTCTCCCTCCCAGCCCCCTCCCTCTCCCTCCCAGCCCCCTCCCTCTCCCTCCCAGCCCCCTCCCTCTCCCTCCCAGCCCCCTCCCTCCCTCTCCGTCCCAGCCCCCTCCCTCCCTCTCCCTCCCAGCCCCCTCCCTCCCTCTCCCTCCCAGCCCCCTCCCTCCCTCTCCCTCCCAGCCCCCTCCCTCCCTCTCCCTCCCAGCCCCCTCCCTCCCTCTCCCTCCCAGCCCCCAGGTTTTGCGGTGCGCGGGGGCAGCCGTGTGTTTTATTTTTTTCAATAGCAGGCTGCTGCCGGGGAGGTCAGAGCATGCAGCGGGCGGGGCTTAGTACCGGGGAGAGGATGTGCTGAGCTGATCTGTGAGGGAGGTGTCTGTGTGTCTGTGTGTGTGTGTGTGTGTGTGTGAGAAAAACGGGCTGGTGGGAAGGTGGGCTGCTGACAAGTGAGAGGGGGTGGGCTGCTGACAAGTGAGAGGGGGTGGGCTGCTGACAAGTGAGGGGGGGTGGGCTGCTGACAAGTGAGGGGATGGGTGGGCCGCTGACAAGTGAGGGGGGGTGGGCTGCTGACAAGTGAGGGGGGGCTGGGCTGCTGACACGTGAGGGGCAGTGGGGGGAGAGAGTGATGTGAGGTGCAGGGGGGGAGAGAGTGATGTGAGGTGCAGGGGGGGGGGGGAGAGAGTGATGTGAGGTGCAGGGGGGGAGAGAGTGATGTGAGATGCAGGGGGGGGAGAGAGAGTGATGTGAGGTGCAGGGGGGGAGAGAGAGTGATGTGAGGTGCAGGGGGGGAGAGAGAGTGATGTGTGGTGCAGAGGGGTAGAGAGAGTGATGTGAGGTGCAGGGGGGGAGAGAGAGTGATGTGAGGTGCAGGGGGGGGGAGATACTGATGTGAGTTGCAGGGGGAGGGTGAGAGTGATGTGAGTTGCAGGGGGAGGGTGTGATGTGAGTTGCAGGGGGGGGAGAGAGTGTCATATTGAGGGGAGGGGGAAAGAGTGTCACATTGAGGGGAGGGGGAGAGTGTCACATTGAGGGGAGGGGGAGAGTGTCACATTGAGGGGAGGGGGAGAGTGTCACATTGAGGGGAGGGGGAGAGTCATATTGAGGGGAGGGGGAGAGAGTGTCATTAAGGGGAGGGGGAGAGAGTGTCATATTGAGGGAAGAGAGACATGGGGGATGCTGACTTGTGGGGAGGGGATGCTGACATGGAATGGGCTGGGGGGATGTGGAGGGGGCTATTGTATGTTTGATGTGGAGGGGGGTATTGTGTGTTTGATGTGGAGGGGGGTATTGTGTGTTTGATGTGGAGGGGGGTATTGTGTGTTTGATTTGGAGGGGGGTATTGTGTGGGTGTGGGGGAGAGATGGGGGTATGAGAGATAGATGGGGAGTATCGTAAAGATTGATAGTGAGGGGTTCTGGGGGAGATATGAGGATGATGATGATGATGAGGAGAGATGATAATGATGACGATTTAACCCGTGCGGCCCAATTTTTTTTTCCTTGGAGCAGTTCGGCCCTTCTCACTTTACGAGTTGGGCAGGCCTGCGTTAGAGTTTTGTTATATGTGGGGAAAAAAAAGATGCCTATCTGTAACCCCTACGGCAGTCATTCGGTTATATTCCTGGTTGACTGTTCCAAATAAACTGGTCAGTCAGAGACCAATCTCAGAATATTGTACACACACACACACACATTACTCTGCCGATGGAAACGCCACCACTTCTATGTCTGAGAGCCTGGCCAGCTCCTCCTTTATAGCAGAAATCTTGCCTGTATCTCTTAGTGTAAAGAGCTTTGCCCCAAAGTTTAAAACACTATTTTTTTTTAAGCCACTTCAACTGCTGACCACAGCCATTTTCTATGTTAAATGATGGACCTTTTTGACCAGTATTAAAGGCAGAACAGCATGTATATGTATTACAAACAGTGTTATATGTACTTTATTAGTGTTATTCACAGAATAATGTGTGTGTGTATATAGATTAATGCAGGGGTGCGCAAACTGAGGGGTGCTCTTCCCCAAGGCATTTAAATTAAATGCCAGGTATCGCGTGAGGCCTCTGCAACTGCACTTACCAAGGTTCAGCCGGCTTCAGATGACGCGTTGACATGGCAATGTGGCGTCAAATGACGCCGCGGCAGACAGGTAAGGGGCACGCGAGTACCGGGGGAGTGGATGCAGGGGGGCGCAGCAACAGAAGTTTGTGCACCCCTGGGTTAATGTACATATGTATTACATGCAGAGAAGAGTGCATCAGTGTTACAGATGTAACAGTCGTTGTTTCTCCCGCGAACACATACAGTGGGACACCCACAACGTGTCAGTGGGAGCAGACGCCATTGTAATGGCATTAGTCATGTGATGTAAAGGGACGGCTAACACGCTATTGCACCCACTGGCTCGCGCTAGAGAGGGCAGTAATGCCTGCTACATCTGTACATATAGAGCAATATCTGCATTATGGGCCATATTTAATACGAAGTGCTATTCGATACATGCTTGTTTATATAAGGAGCAATGTGTGTATTTGCTTCTTTTTCAGAGGAGTCTCTATCTTTGTGTTATGGAGAGCAGTGCGCATTTATATTAGAATCATAGCTGTCTGTATATTGAGAGCAATATGTGTTGTACTTTATGCAATAGTCTAATCTAGTGCTATCCACAGCAGTGTCTTTGTGATGTTAAGAGCAGTGTGTCTGCATAATATTCACAACAATATATGTTGTATTTGTTATATAAAGACTATTTTACTATGTGTATAATCAGAGAATTGTTTATGTGAAGAACAATATGTGTAACCGTGCATATTGGGAGCAATGTGCTGATCAGCAGCAGAGTTATTTGAAGAGCAAAGTGTTTCTGGCCACCCTGTAACAGAGCCCACTATTCCATGCTCTCTGAGACAGGAGCTGCTGCATAGTCTCTCCTCTTCATGCATTGCGCCTAAGGGAGCAATCCCAGCAATATCCTACAAGTGTGTTTTTTTGTTTTTGTTTTTTAAAATAAATCAGTTCTGTAGTATTAGATCATACTTACTACTTTGTAAAATTATTTTAATATTCAACTCTTAATGCCTTGTTAAATGAATTTTCATATACTGGGCATCTTTTGATTTCTGTAGCAGATTTTACCAAACTTTCCCCAGCAGTGCAAGATCTTTGTAACACTTTCCTGTTTGTGATCATTTGTTGCCAATATTCCCAGCAGGTTGAGCTGCAAACTGTAACAAGATATAATTTTACCTGGGTAATATAAGGATACATTGTAGCTGCTGCGTTACACTGACTGAAGGACTTATTTGGTACAGAAAGGGAGCCATTTAGTGATCCTTGGGAAACAGGATTTTGCTGATCGATTACAGGAGAACTAATCGATCGGCAGCTTAGGTAATTCGTTTTCAATAAAAGTAATCAAAAGCTGCATATATTAAAAGAAAAAAATATATATATTTGTAAGCTGCTTGGATTGCCTCTTTAAATCTTTGATACTCGCGACAAGTTACATTTCACGAGTAAACCGCAGAAACAGGAAAGCTGCAGAGATGTTTATAGAGGAAAAAACCTCTTGCAGCTTTAACACAGACAAATTGCATTTCAGGCAGTCCAATGAAAAGAAATACAGCGAAAGTAATTAAATGGTGAATGAATTGTATCCATTTAATTGTCACATTTAGCTTGTCAGCATTCATGTTTTCATTTCATTTTAGACAGAATTATGGGACGTTTTGGGTGGATGGTTTATTCCATGGACCCTTTTGGTTGTAAAAGAAGCAAGTTGCTGTAGATGTTACTCTTTGTATTTGTCACAGTCATATCCAAACAAATGTCACAAGTCTGCACAGCATGCCCAGTCCCATTTTATATTAATTTTCAAATACTAAGTAGTGGATTTAAAGGGAGGTCAATATTGCGTATTTTATGTGGGTGGAAATATTGGAAGGAAAGGTTTTCATTTATTATAAACATTTGCAACTCCGCTCTTTTCCAGTATTTATATTCATTCATAACACACCCAAGTTCACAGATCATGCAAAATTAGCCCAGTTTTTTTCGCTAACATTTGCCACTTTGTTAAACTTCACAAAGCAATTTTGTGCTGTTTAATCCATACCGGGGAGAGGGGAGAGGAATGTTGTGAACAATTTTTGCAGACATTTACATATCTCTAATAACTTAATGTACATGCATAGTGAATTTAAACATGCAATCCCACATTTATTTATAAAATGTTTTACCAGGAAGTCATAGTTACACAGTTACAGTGTTACATAGTTACATAGTAGATGGAGACTCCTACTGTCTCTGTACGTTCTCCCTACCTACCAATTAGATTGTAAGCTCCTCGGAGCAGGGACTCCTTCCTTAATGTTACTTTTACAGTATGTCTGAAGCACTTATTCCCATGATCTGTTAGTTATATTTGTTATTTATATGACATGTATTACTACTGTGAAGCGCTATGTACATTTTATGGCGCCATACAAATAAAGACATACATACATACATAGATGAGGTTGAAAAAAGACATACGTCCATCAAGTTCAACCTATGCTGAGTTTAGCCAACAGATACTTTATCCTATATCTATACTTATTGATCTAGGGAAGGCAAATAAAAAAACCCCAGTGTCATCTCATTCAATGATATCTCATAGGGGGAAAAATACATTCTTTCCCGACTCCAAAAATTGGCAATCGGATTAATCCCTGGATCAACATCCTTCCCATGTTTACTTATTTGGTATATCCCTGTATACCTTTCCTTTCTAAAAAGATGTCCAACCTTTTTTTTAACAAATCTATTGTATCTACCATTACAGTTTCCATGCTTAATGAATCCCATATTGTAACTACCCTTACTGTAAAGAACCCTTTCCTTTGTTGCTGGTGAAATCTCCTTTCCTCCAACCTAAAGGGATGCCCGAGTCCTTTGTACTGCCCTTGGGATGAATAGTTTATTTGAAAGCTCCTTTGTCCCCGAATATATTTGTATATAGTTATCATATCGCCTCTTTTCTAATGTAAATAAATCTAATTTAGCTAGCCTCACCTCATAAGTTCGATTGGTCATCCCCTTTATTAATTTGGTGGCTCTTCTCTGCACTCTCTGTAGTTCCATAATGTCTTTTCTAAGGAGTGGTGCCCAAAATTGTACTCCATATTCAAGGTGTGGTCTTACTAATGCTTTGTAAAGGGGCATAATTATGT